>NC_048315.1:22246678-22307242 GCF_013100865.1 Trachemys scripta elegans | reverse complement strand
GCACCTTAGAGACTAACAAATTTATTAGAGCATAAGCTTTCGTGGACTACAGCCCACTATGCATCCGAAGAAGTGGGCTGTAGTCCACGAAAGCGTAAGCTCTAATAAATTTGTTAGTCTCTAAGGTGCCACAAGTACTCCTGTTCTTTTTGCGGATACAGACTAACACGGCTGCTACTCTGAAACCTGATGTAGTAGTGTTATGTATATAGGGACCCTTAGCATTCAGGGAGCTTTACTGATAGCTTTCAAACAGGTCTCTGCCCTGAGGCTCTTACAATCCAAATATTTGTGCACTAATCTCTGAACTCCTTGGTAGAGCTGACTAGAGCCTCCCTTTGTTGCTCCAGTTAGACCCTTAAAAGGCCAGTGCGTGCTGTTACCCTGACATTTTGGCCTCGGGATGGGTGCAGTCTCTGGATTCTGAAGAGAACAGCAGCTAAAGGTGAATGTGTCATAGACCTGAAATCTACCTGGTTATCCCAATTCTAGATACAGTCACCCATAGACTTGCTTCAGAAGGTCTCAGAGCAATGGCTGAACACTGTTCCAAGGGATACAAAGGCTCCACCTTAAAACTTGCCAAAATAGGACCCTTTGGGGGAGTGAATAGCAAGAGCATTTAGGTAAGGGGAGATGGATTGCACGCGGTGAACAGATCTGCTTCTTGCAGAATTACAGCTAGTGTTTGCTGTCTGGGCTCTGGGCAGGGCCGGCTCCAGCTTTTTTGCCGTCCCAAGAGGCGAAGCGGGGGCGGGAAAAAAAAAAAGATAAAGCCCTGCTCGGCGGCACTTTGGTGGCAGCCCAATTGCGTCGCTTCATTCTTCGACGGCAATTTGGTGGTGGGTCCTTCGCTCTGAGAGGGACCGAATTGCCGTCGAAGACCCGGACGTGCCGCCCCTTTCCACTGGCCGCCCCAAGCACCTGCTTCCTTCGTTCGATTTCATAGTTCAGTTTTCTTTAACCTTGAGTTAGGAGAGAGGTTTCCAGTCCTGGTTTTTTTTCTGCACACTGGCAGGAGCCCTGATCTGCCCTTCTGTTACAGCATCGCCGCTAGTGTGTCCAGTGTTGCTGTGTGGCTGCAGCTCATGCTGTGCATCACCTCAGCACTTGTGGCATGGGCTGTAGATCCACTGTCCTGTCTTGCTTCCAGTTGTGTGTGTGTTAACAAATGAGGGGGGAATGAAAAGGGAAAAGGCTGTGGAGCGGAGTGACATCCAGCAGGTGCTGAGCATTTTAATCTCTAGCTTGGCTCTGCGTAGGTGAAGGGATTGCTCCAGGATTGCTGGGACATGGGGTCTGCCAGGGACTTGTTTCCCTATCGCCAACCTGCTACAATGCAGGCTTGGTCTCACCTTAAACATTCATCTCTGCTAAATGAATTGAAACACCTATTCCCCGGTGCCCTTCCGCTCAACCTCATTTGCCTTCCTATGCTGGGCTCTGCTTTTGGAACTCCCTGTTCAAAATGGATAAGTGGCATAGTTTATCCCAGAGTATTCCTCCTCCTCCTGGGGCAGCAACAGTTAATGGCTGTAATGGGGATCTGTGGTGAGGTAGCTTGTCAGGTGCCCCCAGTCCCCATAGCACAGGGCTGTCTAAACGCAGCTCTTGTTTGGCCCGAATATAGCAGCAACTGGGGTGAGCAAGGAAGTGGGCCAGCTAACAAGCGGGGATGTGGGAGTGTGGAGGAAGCCAGCCCTTCCACAGTGCTCCCTGGAAGGTTCCTTCCCATCCAACATCTGCTCAGATCTGTGAGGCTGGGACTCTCCCCAGCAAAGCATGGAAAGTCTGGCCAGAGGCAAAGCTGCTTCCTGAGGCACTTGGCCACAAGTCTGCTCCTCTCCCTTCTCCTCTGTGCCCTTGAATGTATAGGGGCTGGCATAGGCATGGCACGAAGCCACAGTTACCAGGTGTGCGAATTAAGCAGCTGCCAGGGCCGGCTCTAGGCACGAGCAAACCAAGCACGTGCTTGGGGCGGCACATTTTCAAGGGTGGCATTCTGGCCTTTTTTTTGCTTCTGGCAGCAAAAGCCTAGAGCGGGGGCCCTGGCAACAGCACGTCGTGCGCGGGGGAGCAGCGCCGCACCTTGTGGCTGGGCCGGGCAGGCTCCGAACGGGGGACACTCAGGCTGGGGGCCGCCCCGTGGGGCACATGGGGCCGCCCCGTGGGGCACATGGAGCCGCAGGGCGGCTGTCCCCCAGCACTGCAGCCGGGGCTGGGAGAAGCGGCCTGAGCTGCCCAGGGGCTACAGCAGGGCGGCCAGAAGCAGCAGCAGCAGTGAGGCCATAAAGGGCGGAGCGCTGCTATGTGGGGCCCGTGTCCTGCTCTCCGGGGCTCCGCTCCCTCTGGGGCTACCCTGCCCCGGCTCCTCAGCCCCCTGCCGGGGCGGTCCCCCAGCTCTGCCCTTCCGGTTCTCGGCCAGCCCTGGAAGTGGGAGCCCTGGATGGAGGGACCCTGGGCTGAGGCGCGGCCTGGGAGCCCCGCTGCTTACCCCGACCCTGCCAGCGCCGTACCGGCTGGAAGCGAGGGGGAAGCGGGCGGAGTCAGCACTGGTGGGGGGGAGCCCAGCGCTGGGGCAGCAGGGGGTGCGGGGGGGGGGAAGAGAGCCCAGTGCTGGGTGGTCGGGAGGGGAAGAGAGCAGGGCCGTCCAGAGGGGGGGGCAAGTCGGGCAATTTGCCCGGGGCCCTGCGAGCCCTGGCCCGGCAGTGGTCCGGGTCTTCAGCGGCATTTTGGCAGCGGGTCCTTCAGTGCTGCCGAAGACGCGGAGCGACTGAAGGACCCCCCCCGCCGTCTAAATGCCGCCGAAAACCCGGACCGCTGCCAGGTGAGAACAAGCGCCTCAGCTCCTCCGCTTTGTCCCAGGCCCCCTGAATCCTCTGGGCAGCCCTGGAAGAGAGAGCCCAGGGCTGGGGCGGCAGGGGTTGTGGGGGGTGAGAGCCCAGGGTTGGGGCGGCAGGGGTTGTGGGGGGTGAGAGCCCAGGGCTGGGCGGCAGGGGTTGTGGGGGGTGAGAGCCCAGGGGTTGTGGGGGGTGAGAGCCCAGGGCTGGGCGGCAGGGGTTGTGGGGGGTGAGAGCCCAGGGCTGGGACAGAGGGCAGCCAACATTTTTTTTGCTTGGGGCGGCAAAAAGCCTAGAGCCGGCCCTGGCAGCTGCACTGCGAAGGCAGCGGTTCCCTCTGCTGACTCCCCAGGTTTGCCAGAAGGGAGCCCAGGAGGTGAGATTCTGCAGGACGTTGGATTAGGAGATCATAATGGTCCCTTGTGGCCATTAAAGTTAGGAATGAGGAATGAGAGCAGGAGTGGCCAACCTGAGCCTGAGAAGGAGCCAGAATTTACCAATGTACGTTGCCAAAGAGCCACAGTAATACGTCAGCATCCGTCCATCAGCTCCGTCCCCACCCTCGCTCCCAGCAACTCCCGCCCACCGGCAGCTCTGCCAATCAGCGCCTCCTGATCAGCTGTTTTGTGGTGTGCAGGAAGGTCTGGGATGGAGGGGGAGGAGCAAGGGCACGGCAGGCTCAAGGGAGGGGGCAGGAAGGGGTGGAGTGGGGGCAGGGCTGTGGCAGAGCCAGGGGTTGAGCAGTGAGCACCCCCCGGCACACTGGAAAGTTGGCACCTGTAGCTCCAGCCCTGGAGTCTGTGCCTATGCACGGAGCCACATATTAACTTCTGAAGAGCTGCATGTGGCTCCAGAGCCACAGGTTGGCCACCCCTGAATGAGAGGAATGACTGCATTGCACTGTAAAATGTGAGCTGTCCTGGGGATGTGCATGACGCGTGGGATGTGTGGGGCTGGTGGGTGCTGAGGTAGAGAGAGGAAAAAACCGTCAGACCGGGCACATTTTTAACATGTTCCGTCTGCCAAGGCTAGTCAATATTTTCCTTAAATCATCCCATGAAGAATTCAGGATCCTCTGCACTGCTATTGTTTGGTTCTCACCATGACGCAGAAGGTCAGGGCTGTGGAGCACCACTTAAAGCGCGGGAGCCATAGGTTCCCCCCACACACACACACCTGACCCTCCTCTTCCTCTCTCAGGTGCCTCTCCACCAGCACCCTGACCCCCGCTCCCTCCAGCCTATGATCCTCTAGACCAGTGGTTCCCAAACTTTAACAGCCCGCGAACCCCTTTCTCTAAATTGTGAAATCTCGTGAACCCCCTTCTAAAAATGAATATTTCCAGGGTTTTAAATTTAAATTTCCTCAGTGTGATGGATGCGCTTGCTTTGCTCTGTATAGCTCTTTGAAGTCCGGAATCTTTGGAGAAAGATAAAGTCTCAGGTCTGGTTCGGCATCAAGTCTGTTTCTGTATTTGGTTTTCAGATGTGCATACGAGGAAAATGCTTTCTCGCATAAGTATGTTGTTGAAAATGGTAACAAAACTGCAGCAGCTTTTTCTGCCAGAAGGGGGTACTCGTTTCTTAAACTCAGCCAAAAGTTGATCAATGACAGATTTCTGAAACTCCTTCTCAGTTCGTAATCACAGGAGATCTCAATCAATTTCTCTTTTTCCTCAGTGTTCAATATCTGTGTTGAGAAAGTGGTATCATCAAAAGGGTTGCGAATCCAGTCATTATCGCCTGATATAGCTGGAAAGTAATCCCTGAATGTTGTGCAAAGTCCTTTTAGGTGTGCAGTTATATTGGTTTTAGTGCACTGATCCAAGTGAAGTTTATGTTCTGCCAGGAAGTCATGAAGATTACTGAAACACTCAGTTTGATTGTTTTCCAAACAACTTTCCCAGAACTGCAACTTCTTTATCATGGATTCAACTCGGTCTTGCACATTGAAAACTGTTATATTGAGACCTTGAAGAGATAAATTTAGGTCATTAATTCTTGAGAAAATATCTGCTAAATAAGCTTGGCTCTGGAGCCAGACATTATTTTCCATACAGCTGGCAAGGTGGAAAGGGTGTCTGTTGAAAAAAACTAGGATTTCCGTTCTAAGCTCAAACAAGCGCACCAGGATTTTGCCCCATGAGAGCCATCTAACTTCAGTATGGGTCAACAGACAATCGTGTATACTACCCATTTCTTCACAAAGTACGTGAAATATTCTGGAATTTGTTGGCCGTGATTTTATGAAATTCACCATTTTCACTGCATTGTCCAGCACTTCCTTCAGTCCCTCAGGCGTGTGTTTTGTTGCGAGGGCTTGTCTATGGATGCTGCAATGAGTCCAAGAGACTTCTGATGCAACCTTTTTTGTTCGAGCTACAAATCCAGTATACTTCCCCATCATTGATGTGACCCTATCAGTGCAAATGCCTAGGCAACGAGACCAATCTATTTCCTTTTCTTGAAAATATGCATTAGTCAGATTGAAGATACGTTCTTCCAGTGGTCGGCAAAACAACAAGTCTTCTTCAACCAGATCTTCATTCACATAACGTACAAACAGTAGCAAAATAGCTAGATTAGCTACATCAGTTGATTCATCCAACTATATAGCATAATATGGACTATTTTTCACTCTCTGTACAATTGTGGTCTCTACGTTATTTGACATGTCATTAATTCTTCGTGACAACGTATTATTGGACAAAGGTACCATGTCAATCCTTTTTGCAGCCTTTTCTCCGAGCATGCAATGAACTACGTCTTTTATACATGGACCAATCAAGCTCTCTGCTATGGTATGGGCTTCTGATGCTTTTGCTACTCGGTAGCTCACGTGGTATGATGCTTCAAGTGCATTTTCATTATCAGTACTTGCTTTGGATATAAAACTGGTAATGTCACTTTTCCTCTCAGCTAATTTTCGCTTGAAAAAATCAGGCTTGTCGAGTTGTGCAGGATGCCTAGTTTCTAATGGCGCCAAAGTAGAGAGGCAACAAGGAGTCTGGTGGCACCTTAAAGACTAAAAGATTTATTTGGGCATAAGCTTTCGTGAGTAAAAACCTCACTTCTTCGCTTATGCCCAAATAAATCTGTTAGTCTTTAAGGTGCCACCAGACTCCTTGTTGTTTTTGTAGATACAGACTAACATGGCTACCCCCTGATACTTGAAAGTAGAGAGGGTTTGAGGCTGCTGTTTGCTAGAACATCACCACAAATCACACACAGTGGTTTTGGACATTCTTGATCACCAATGCATGTAAAGCCATATTTTATATAATCATCATCATATTTTCTTTTCTTTGTAAGTGACTTTCCAGGACCATCATGATCATTAGACGTAGATTTTCCACAGTGTGGACTTGAGGAAACACTAGCTGATCCTTGCGTCTTTACACTTTCCTTTTTCAGCCACTTATCCATTGAACTTGTGTACAAAAGTTCTAATAAAAACAACACAGAGAGACTGCTAACAATCAACAAACTAGAAACTGAGAAGATTCACTCAAGTCTCACTGAAGCAAAACAGCACTCCAGAGAGAATGACAATTACAGAGGCACCTTAACACTGCTACACTGGCTATAACGTGCTTCTGGCTGGTTTGGCTCCCAAACAGCTTTTCTTCCGCCACGAGGTTTCTCCCTAGGAGGGTGCCCTGCGAGGGACAAATTAGCTTGGACCACCCCCCACGTACAGCATTGCTCCTGCTAACTCTGCCCTCCATGCCAACTTCCCCTGTCTGACAAAGACAGGAGTCCGAGCTGCCCCTGCAGGTCTGGGGGTCTCAACTAGGGTGACCAGACAGCCAATGTGAAAAATCGGGACAGTGGGTGGGGGGTAATAGGAGCCTATATAAGAAAAAGACCCAAAAATCAGGACTGTCCCTATAAAATCAGGACATCTGGTCACCCTAGTCTCAACTGACACCCAGCCCACCACAGGGCTCAGGCTACTGGCCCCGCACCAGGGCCTGGGCTGCTGAATCCACACTCCCTGGGGCTCCTGCTGCTGGACCCCATTGACCGCCGCGGTCAACTGAGCTCCCCTGAGCTTCTGCTGCAGGTCCTGCTGACCGCTGGGGCTCGGGCTGCTGGCTCCAAATGTCCGGCCCCGCTCTCCCTGAGGCTCGGGGCTGCCAGCTCCGCTGGAGCGCTGGGGTTCGGGCTACTGGCTGCCCCGCTGACAGGGGCAGGGCTCGGGCTGCGGGCCCCAACTGCCCGGCCCCGCTCTCTCTGGGGCTCGGGGCTGCCAGCCCTGCCGGAGCGGTGGGGCTCAGGCCGCTGGCTACCCCGCTGACAGGGGCAGGGCTCAGGCTGCCGGCCCCAAGTGCCCGGCCCCGCTCTCTCTGGAGCTCGGGCTGCCGGCTCCCCCGCTGACGGGGGCAGGGCTTGGGCTGCCAGCCCCAACTGCCCGGCCCCGCTCTCTCTGGGGCTCAGGCTGCCGGCTCCCCCGCTGACGGGGGCAGGGCTTGGCTGCCAGCACCAACTGCCCGGCTCCGCTCTCAAGGGGCTCGGGGCTGCCAGCCCCGCCGGAGCGCTGGGGCTCGGGGCTGCTGGCTCCCCTGCTGACAGGGGCAGGGCTCGGGCTGCCCGGCGCCGCTCTCCCTGGGACTCGGGGCTGCCAGCCCTGCCACAGCGCTGGGGCTCAGGGCTGCCGGCTCCCCCGCTGACGGGGGCAGGGCTTGGGCTGCTGTCCCCAACTGCCCGGCCCCGCTCTCAAGGGGCTTGGGGCTGCCAGCCCTGCCGGAGCGCTGGGGCTCGGGCTACCGGATCCCCCGCTGACGGGGGCAGGGCTTGGGCTGCAGGCCCCAACTGCCCGGCTCCGCTCTCCCTGGGGCTCGGGGCTGCCAGCCCTCCCAGAGCGCTGTGGCTCGGGGCTGCCGGCCCCAACTGCTCGGCCCCGCTCTCTCTGGGGCTCGGGCTGCCGGCTCCCCCGTTGACAGGGGCAGGGCTTGGGCTGCCAGCCCCAACTGCCCGGCCCTGCTCTCCCTGGGGCTCTGGTTGTCTGCCCTGCAACCAGGTCCCACCTGCTGCCTCCAATGCCAGGTCCTCTGGCCTCCATTAATGATTTTTTTCTTGCGAACCCCCTGTAACGTTCTGCAACCCCCCAGGGGTTCGCGAACCCCAGTTTGGGAACCACTGCTCTAGACTCACCCCCTCCAAATCTGAGCGAGTGGTGTTGCGACCTGGTGCGTGGGGTCACAGTGCCACTCAGGTTTGGCCTCGCCAAAATGTTGTTGGGCCAGGCCATGATCCCGAGCTCCGCTGCCTTTGGTAGCAGGATTTTAGTCCTTGATAATGGAGTCACTGCCAGTTCTTCTGTAATTCAAACCTACGCGCTGCATTCCTGGTGCCAGCAGTCACTCATAGGCTGTTCAATGTGAGTACCTGAAACACAAAGTTAGTGCTGTGTGCGTACGGGAGAGAGAATCACATGGTGCTGTTTCTGCTCCCTGATTGGATGATTTATGTAATTAACCCACAATGTGCCATTCCAGTAGCCTGTTGCCGAAATTGCAGTTTGCAGTTTGAAAATCACACTGTTGTTGACTGAACAATTTGACATTTGTTTTCAGCAGGTATTTGACTGGTCAAGGTAAACTTTTCCTTTTGCAAACCTCCAAATCCCTCTGTTAGATTTAGCTCTGCCAGAAGGCTGGCTGCTGATAGGAGCTTGGAGGTGATAAGCTGTGATTGATTTGCTTGTCTCCATGTGGAAAAATCCAAACCTATGTCTACACCTGACGATGTAGCTTGTTAGAGAAAACAACTGATTGTGTAACTAATACCCCCACCTCTCTCCCTCCCTCCACCCTTTGCATTGTTTCACTCACTAATTACATCTTGTCTTAAACTAAGGTTATGCACTCTTTGATGGACAGGGATTATGTCTGAACACATCAGCGCAAAGAGGCCCTGGCCTAGTTGGAACCTCTAGGCAGTATTTAAATGGAGGGATTTGTTAGAACTCACCCTGTTGAAGTTTGTTCTTGAGAATATTTACAAAAAGTGAATGCAATGGGGGCCCACTCGCAGCTGGAGCTAACACCTGACACAGTCCCAGATGTTCTGTGCAGTGCTTGCCTAGCTGGGTGGATCAACCTGGCAGAACAAACACGCCCCCCCCAAGCTGTTTTGACACAGCACGGAAACCCTCCTGTCGAAATCATACCATGCTCTAGCTTAAGCAAAAGAAAGGCTGTGTGAATGTGACATTTTGTGATTCAGCCCAGACCAGTGATGGGTTGTGTCACTGCCTGTCCCGCAATTCTGAATTCCTTAAATGCTATAGTGCTGTGACTCACAGCCTGGACACCAACCTACTGCAGACCCGCATGTGGGTCACCGCCTGGCTTCCAATGCCCAGTTACTATTTGAAGAGTGATTCCAACACCCCCAATCCCAAATTTCCCCAAAACTGTCTCCCTGTAGTGTCCAACCCTCTCCGGGAACACTCCTAGAAGTTATTCAGTTTACTGCTCCTTTAACGAGAGAGAAACAGCAGCTTGTTATCTTGACTGGAGTTACCAATCACTGCAATTCAATCAAAGCCCTAGGCTGGGTTAGAGGAAAAGTAAAACAAGTTTACTCAATTAAAAAGTGAGGGGTTTTAGGTGAGTTGAAGGATACGGGAGAAAGATAGAAAGGGTTACAAACAAACCAGTAGGAGAACACTTTAACCTGTCTGGTCATTCAATGACAGACCTGCAGGTGGCAATTTTACAACAGAAAAGCTTCAAAAACAGACTCCAACGAGAAACTGCTGAGCTTGAATTGATATGCAAACTAGATTCAATCAACTTAGGCTTGAATAGAGACTGGGAATGGCTGAGCCATTACAAACATTGAATCTATCTCCCCTTGTAAGTACTCTCACACTTCTTATCAACCTGTCTGTACTGGGCTATCTTGATTATCACTTCAAAAGTTTTTTTCTCTTACTTAATTGGCCTCTCAGAGTTGGTAAGACAACTCCCACCTTTTCATGCTCTCTGTATGTGTATATATATCTCCTCAATAAATGTTCCATTCTATGCATCCGAAGAAGTGGGCTGTAGCCCACGAAAGCTTATGCTCAAATACATTTGTTAGTCTTTAAGGTGCCACAAGTACTCCTGTTCTTTTTACAAGTAAAACTGTTTCCTAATGGTTACCACCTAACTTAACAAGTCACAGTCTTTGTTCACAGTGGTGTCCTCGACAGTCTTCCTTTTCCAGCAGTGGCTGACTAGCCCTCTGTCAAGATCCCTCCAGAGTCCCAGGCACTGGTTTTCCTTGTCTCCTCAGGGTTCTCGGCTCCTCTTTTTATAGGCCAGTACATCTTTGAAAAGTCTCTCTCTCAAAGTTCTATGACCCTCTTCAAGAGGCAGAAAGGAGTCCTGGGGGTGCAATCTCCATCCCCCACTAAGAGATTGTCAAGTGATCACTTTTTCCCCAAGTGCTCTCCTGATGGCTTTGTTTGCCTGGCCTACAAATATGCTTTTCTTTGTCTTTGGGCACACCTTGCCCCATTTGCATGGGAGAAACATTCAAGCAGGTGGAACCACATTCCTATGCCTGGAAAAAAGCATTTTATCACTCCCTCTGACAGGCCTCGTTTAAACACATTAGTTATCATTCCAGCATATCTGTATAATCCTTTGTGGGTTGGCCCTACAAACATCATGCAAGGATATTAGTGATCAGTGTTATTAGTTTTCCAGTGACATCTCACATGACACCTTTAAGATACAGATTGGAACAATAGAGCGCTGGGGACACTGGGTTGCTCAGGCCAGCTGAACTAGGGTGATACTGAGCAAACCCCATAACTCCCTGTAATGCAGTGCAGAGATGGGTCAACTGCCAAACGCTGCTTAAACTGGCTCCTTTCATCCCTGGGCTGGTACTGCTGCTGTGGTGAATCACAAAGGTTTTCCTGCCATTTGTGACTCGGCTTTTCAGATAACAAAGGACAGAGTCCCCTGAGGTGGGGGGAGGGTGTTGTTTATTGGATCAGATATAAATCACATGGCATATGCTTTGCTGTTGGATCTCGTCTTTAGCCTGGTAATTCTTGACTGTCTTGACATTGACAGATGGGGATAATCCATCTGCTGAGATGAGTTTAGGAAGGCTGAGGTGAAAGTGAGCCCCAGATCCGTTTACTGTGGTTAACTGGGGTTATTCTGGAGCTGCGACATGCTGCTAAGCCAAGGGCGGGCTCTCTGCTGTCAGGAAATCCTGAACACACAGCTTCATCTAGCAGGCTGGTGTTCAGAGGAGGTGAAGACTGGGAGCTGGGATCCCATGTGTATTCAGGGAGTGAGGTTTGAAAGCATGTTGCATGGGGCTGTTTGTTTCTGTTCCTGACCAGTTGCTCAAAGGTGTGTGAGGGGGAGGGGCAGAGGCTGCCAATTACACATTGACTGACATGCTCCAGTGATTAACAGGCAGCTGTACCAGATGGGTTGCCGGAGCTTTGGAAGGAGCTCTCACAGCCGTGAACTGTAGAAGTAAATCTGACACAAACTACAGTACATCCACCCCAGTCAGGGAACTGTCCATCCCACTCGCTCTGCAGAGCCCTTGTCTGAATGGGACCTGCCAAGCAGCCGGTGGGAGCTTGTATGGAGAATTGTCTGCTGTATTTTCCTGTCAGCCATACTTCCAGGGTGAGAGACTCTACCCTGGGAAGCAATGACTATGAAAGATTTGCTGGTCATGGTGGATAATCAACTGAACATGAGCTACTAGTGCGATGCTGTGGCCAAAAGGACTAATGCAGTCCTTGGCTGTATAAACAGGGGAATCTTGAGTGTGAGAAGGGAGGTTATATTACCTTTGTGTTTGGCACTGGTGCAGCTGCTCCTGGAATACTGTTTCCAGTTCTGGTGCCCACAATTCAAGAAGGATATGAATAAATTGGAGAGGGGTCAGAGAAGAGCCACCAGAGTGACTAAAGGATTAGAAAACCTGCCTTATAATGAAAGTCTTATGGAGTTCAGTCTCTTTAGCTTCAGAAAAGCCGGGTAAAGGGTGACTCTAAGTACCTAGATGGGGAAGTTAGGTAGCAAAGGGCTCTTCAGTCTAGTAGACAAAGGTTTAACAAGATCCAAAGGCTGGAAGTTGAAACTAGACAAATTCAGGTTGGAAATAAGGCAGAAATTGTCAGCAGTGAGAGTTATTAGCCACTGGAACAACTTACCATAGGCCAGGTAGGGGAGAGCAGCACTGTGGGGAGCCTGGGTCCCTCCACCTGCCCTGGGTGGAGGACCCAAGCAGCCCATGTCCCTGCCCCTCCGGCCCACCTGCCTATGGCAGGTGGAGGGACCCAGGCTTCCCATAGCGGCCAGCATGGCTCTCCCCAAACCAGCTCCAGCTGTGGGGAGCAGGAGGGAGCAGGGCGGTGCAGCTTGGAGCCGCAGCCCGGCCACAGTAAGAGCCGGGTGGGCAGCTGTGGGGAGCCTCGGTGGACTCTCCACCTACCCTCGGTGGGGGGCCCGAGCAGCCCCCAGGCAGCTTGACAGGTCATCCCCCACCCCCACCCCCGGCCAGGCCAGCGTGGAGCCCAGCCAGGGAGCTGTAGGGTGCCACAGCGGACCCTACACCTACCTGCCGTGCAGGGGGATGGGAGGGCTGAGAGCAGCCCCCGGCTGTATCCCCACCTCCCAGGCTCCCTGCCCAGCCAGGGTAAGTAGAGCTCTGCAAACTGTGGATATCCGTGTCCGCGGATGTGAATATCCGCAGACAATTTTTGCGGATTGTGGATGGATGTGGATACACAAATTTGTATCTGTGCAGGGCTCTACCAATGGGTACCTGGGGGCTGGAGCACCCACGGAAAAAAAATAGTGGGTGCTCAGCACTCACCAGCAGCCCTGCAGATCAGCTCCTCCCCCTCTCCCCAGCACCTCCCACCTGCCACAATCAGCTGTTCAGTGGTGTGCAGGAGGCGCTGGGGGAGGGAAGAGGCGGAGCGGGGATAGGGCTTGGGGAAAGCGGTGGAGTGGGAGCGGGGGTCGAGCACCCCGTGGCAAATCACAAAGTCGTGTCTCTGATGGTGGTGGATTCTCCATCAGTGGCCATTTGAAGATGAAGATTGGATGCTCTAGTTGGAGTGGGTGTTAGTTCAGAGAAGTGCGATGTTCTGTGTACCACAGGAAGTAAGACTCCAATGATCACAAGGGTCCCCTCTTGCCTTCTGATCCGTGAATACAGCAGCTTCCATTTGTCTGTAATAAACCCAGTGTTCTGAGGGGGAGGAACTGGAGAACCTTTTCACTTGTTTACCCACATAATAAAAATACAGAACCCCAGGGAGGGAAGGAGACAAGTCTGTCCCCTGGCTGTGGTTGAGTACATGCAGGTTTGTTCTTGGAAACTCTCACCGACTCTCTCCTTGTGCTGACATTTACAGCTGTGCCAGCAGGTGCCAGCACAGGGTTAGACCTAGCAGTGCCCTGTCTGCAATAGCCTTGGAGCTACACAACATGACACCAGCAATGGGAAAACATTCACTCCACTCTCGCTGCGCTCCAGGCATGCACTTCTCGCCTCCACTTTCACAGCCCCTCCTGCAGCATTTAGAGGAAGAACCTAAAATGATGTGTCATTCAGGGGCATGGTGTTCTTGATGTTGGCCCAGTGCCCTCAGTCTCCCTGCCTATCAGCTGGTACCCCTGCCCACAGTCTCTTAGTCCTGTCAGTCCACCCCTTCTTAGTACTCACCATCTCAGTGGCTGCTGGCTCACCTGCTGCCTACAGAATTGCTGTCTTCTGACACACCCACTGGCACTAGCTGCTAGCCGTGTGTCTGTCTGCTGCCCACTCTTGCTGCTTACCAGCACGTCTACCACACCACGCCTACCCACTCGATTGCTCTGCCCTTGCTTTGGTGCCTGCCAACTTGCCCGCCCAGGGACCCCTGTTAACATCTGACTTGCACAGCCTGCCTGCTCTTTGCTTTTTAATGTTAGTTTTTCAGTAATGGTGCAAATACTGATTGGAAAGATGGGTGTTTGCTGCACAGGGCCGAGACATTACTTTCCATTTGCTATTAATTGGGAAATCTACAATGAGCATAAGAGTGTAGGCCAGACTGCTGGCAAGCTGCTCTTCCACGTAAGTGCAGAACATTCCCCGACTGAGTCAGCAGCCTGTGCAGCGTGAAGAGATTGTGCGGCGCTGACTATCGCTAACCATGTCTAGAGCCTGGCTGCCCAAGGAGAGCTGCTGTGACCGCCTGCAGAGGGTGACTGGATGGCTAGTGCGGGCAGTGGCAGATCCTAGGAATTTCCCTGATGGCAGAGCCAGAACATTCGTGGGTGGGCTCTGGAGCTTGCCTGCATACAACTGTGCACACCTAGCTCCTGTGCACAAGTGCTGTTTGTGTGCACACGCCAGGTGTCAGGCTGGCTTGTCTGTGTACGTGCATCATGGACAAGCTGGTGGGAATGTCAGTGAGAAAGCCACGTGTTTAACTGCAGCACTGAATTTCCCAAAGCTGGTGAAATTGGTGGTTGGGGGCTCCTCTCCCATCAATAAACCTGCCTTTGTGCTACGGTGGGGTGGCTGCCCAGCCCCCTCTGATCTCCCCTAAAGAAAGTGGGTTTACTCATGCTTTGGCTGCAGAGGGTCAGCACCTGGTCTCATTGGTGAGCAGGAATCTCTGGGTATCCGTGAGAGAGGAGATTCAGTCCTTATCTAATATATATATGTTACGTGTGCCCCCCCCTCTTTCCCCCCCGTTCAGCTGGTGCCAGGCCCATCTCTGATTACCGTGGAATAATTGTGGCCGTTTAGCAGAGAGGGGAGTTCATAGACTCATAGAATCTCAGGGTTGGAAGGTTCCTCAGGAGGTATCTAGTCCAACCCCCTGCTCAAAGCAGGACCAATTCACAACTAAATCATCCCAGCCAGGGCTTTGTCAAGCCGGGCCTTAAAAACCTCTAAGGAAGGAGATTCCACCATCTCCCTAGGTAACGCATTCCAGTGTTTCACCACCCTCCTAGTGAAAAAGTTTCTCCTAATATCCAACCTAAACCTCACCAATGTCGAATAGAGGGGAATGATCACGTCCCTCAATCTGCTGGCAATGCCCCTACTTATACAGCCCAAAATGCCGTTAGCCTTCTTGGCAACAAGGGCACACTGTTGACTCATATCCAGCTTCTCGTCCACTGTAACCTCTAGGTCCTTTTCTGCAGAACTGCTACCTAGCCATTCGGTCCCTAGTCTGTAGCAGTGCATGGGATTCTTCCGTCCTAAGTGCAGGACTCTGCACTTGTCCTTGTTGAACCTCATCAGGTTTCTTTTGGCCCAATCCTCTAATTTGTCTAGGTCTCTCTGTATCCTGTCCCTACCCTCCAGTGTATCCACCACTCCTCCCAGTTTAGTGTCATCTGCAAACTTGCTGAGAGTGCAGTCCACGCAATCCTCCAGATCATTAATGAAGATATTGACCAAAACCGGCCCCAGAACCGACCCCTGGGGCACTCCACTTGAAACTGGCTGCCAACTAGACACAGAGCCGTTGATCACTACCCGTTGAGCCCGACGATCTAGCCAGCTTTCTATCCACCTTATAGTGCATTCATCCAATCCATACTTCTTTAACTTGCTGGCAAGGATACTGTGGGAGACCATATCAAAAGCTTTGCTAAAGTCAAGGAATAACACATCCACTGCTTTCCCCTCATCCACAGAGCCAGTTATCTCCTCATAGAAGGCAATTAGGTTAGTCAGGCATGACTTGCCCTTGGTGAATCCATGCTGACTGCTCCTGATCACTTTCCTCTCCTCTAAGTGCTTCAGAATTGATTCTTTGAGGACCTGATCCATGATTTTTCCAGGGACTGAGGTGAGGCTGACTGGCCTGTAGTTCCCCGGATCCTCCTTCTTCCCTTTTTTAAAGATGGACACTACATTAGCCTTTTTCCTAGGGTGACCAGATGAGGGGAAGAAAATATCGGGACACATGGGGAGGGGGGTGCCCGCCGGCAGAGCAGAAAAAAAAAAAAAAGCCGAGTCCTACCCTGGCTGAGCATCCTACTTTTCCCAGTCATCCGGGACCTCCCCCGATCGCCAGGAGTTTTCAAAGATAATGGCCAATGGCTCTGCAATCTCATCCGCCAACTCCTTTAGCAGCCTCGGATGCAGTGCATCCGGCCCCATGGACTTGTGCTCGACCAGCTTTTCTAAATAGTCCCGAACCACTTCTTTCTTGAACAAGAAGAGGCCTCCCCAGGGGGTATAATACATTTTGTGTGCACTGCTTTATTCTGATAACAAAGGCTGTGGATCTGACATCTCCCCTTGTTCTGTCTGTGCTCAGCCTCCACGCCAGAACCGGTGAGATTTTCTACCATTAGAACAGACTCTTGTCTTATCTGGAGCTACACAGATTTCTGGTGACAATGGCGTTGTTTGCCCAGGCAAGAGGCATTGAGTGGTGGGGAATATTGTTTCTCTGTACTTTTGGGAAGGAGAAGGCAGAAGAGAGAGATTGAGGATGAATTATAGCCTTGTGTTCCAGTTAATAGCATCGGTTGTGTCACCTATGCCATTATCAAAGAAAAGAGTTGAGTTCTGCCATATAAATGAATTCTGGATAGCCAGCAAGCACTGGGCCTGAACACAGAAAATCAGCATTCAGTGCCTCTTTATCCTTTTAGTGCAGGACTTTGTCATTTTGCAAGCTCCCTGTTCAGGAGTTGCAGATGGTGTCATTTGTATTGTGAAAGCCTGCAGGGGTCCCCGTCAGGATTGGGACCGCATAATGCTGCACCCTGTACAGACACATAGAAGGATATAGTTCCTGCCCCGATGACCTTGCAATCTACTTTAAGTTGTGTGCACAACTGGTTGGTTTCTGATGATTTCAAATAAGCTCTCTCACCTGCTGCTTGGTGGCTGATCTCTGTGAGGTGAGGTCAGGTCAGAGGTGGGTCTGGAGGAGGGATTTGAAGACAGAGGGCTAATGGCCTTCTGGATCAATTCTGTGCATAAAGAGTAGGATGGGAGAAGCAGACAAAGGAGCATTTAAGGCTGTTACCATTTGACTCACTAAGAGATGATTGTTGCATTTGAGATTAATGCTGAAGCAAGAGGCCCATCTCCATACACAAGTAGATAATTGAGAGCAGCCTGGATGCTTCCAGACAGCCTCTAATCATGCGTCTTGCACTGGGCATCCTGCACCCTGCTGGGGTTTACAAGATTTGTGGGGCTTGGAAAAGGTTTTCATTCTTGCGGGACCTTGCTAGAGTTGAGCAATCAGAAAGCTAGTTGAAGCTAGACAGAGTTAGGCTAGAAATAAGGTGTAAATGTTTAACAATGAGGGTAATTAACCATTGGAGCAATTTATGAAGGGTTTTGGTGGATTCTCTATCACTGGCGATTCTGAAATGGAGATTGGATGTTTTTTCTAACAGATCTGCTCTAGGAATTACTGGGGGCAGTTCTCTGGCCTGTGTGATACAGGAGATCAGACTGGATGATCCCAGTCATCCCTTGTGGTCTTGGAATCCATGAAGAGCCGTGAGTACCCTGAAGAGTAGGTGGCCAAGGAAGCAAAATGGTGGGGGGAGTCTCATGTCAATGAGTTGAGATGTGGCCCAGAAGCACCTGTTCAGAGGATACGTGCTGCTGAGGTGCTCCTGAAAGTCTCTACCAGTTGGAGGGCCATGCTGGTGTAATGCCAACAGGCCCCGGTTGGCAGGATCAAACCTGGGACCTTTGCAACTTAGTGTATGAGTCTCTACTGCATGAGCTAAAAGCCACATGGGTGTTAGCTAAGGCTATAGCAGACTCATCAATCTCTAGCTGGGCTAGGTGCAGCGGTTTTCAAACATCTTTTCTGGGGACCCAGTTGAAGAAAAGTTTTGATGCCTGTGACTCAACAGAGCTGGGGGTGAGGGGTTTGAGATGTGGGAGGGACTCAGGGCTGGGGTAGAGGGTTAGAGTACGGGAGTGAGGGCTGCAGGGTGAGGCCTGGAATGAGGAGTTTAGGGTGTGGGAGGGGGCTCTGGGCTGGGGCAGGGGCTTGGGGTGCAGGAGGGGGTCAGGGCTCTAGGCTGGGGGTGCAGGCTCTGGGGTGGGGCCGGAGATGAGGGGCTTGAGGTGCAGGAGGGGGTCAGGGCTCTGGGCTGCGGGTGCAGACTCTGGGGTGGGGCTGGGGATGATGGGTTTGGGGTGCAGGAAGGGTTCCGGGTTTTGGGGCGCTCAGGGCTGAGGCAGGGGATTGGGGTGTGGGGTTGGGGCGTGGACTTACCTCCGGAGGCTCTAGGTCAGCAGCGCAGCCGAGGTGCAGAGACAGGTTTCCCACCTGGCCTGGCACTGCGAACCACACTGTGCCTGAAAGGGCCAGCAGGAGGTCCGGCTCCTAGGCAGAGGTGTGCAAGCAGCTCTGTGTGGCTTTCACCCGCAGGCACCGCCCGCCCCCCCAGCTCCCATTGGCCAGTTCCCAGCCAATGGGAGTGCGGAGCCAGTGCTCGGGACAGGGGCAGCGCATGGAGCCCTGTGGCCCCCATGCTTAGAAGCCGGACCTGCTGCTGGCCGCTTCTGGGGCACAGTGCGGTGTCGGAGCAGGTAGCCACTAGCCTGCCTTAGCTGGGCAGCACCACCGACGGGATTTTTAACATCCCGGTCAGTGGTGCTGACCAGAGCGACCCAGTGCCTGACATGCCGCGACCCAGTACTGGGTTGTGACACCAACTTTGAAAAATGCTGCTCTAGAGTAGGACAGAGTTCCACACCAGGCAGGCATGGGTTACGCTTAAGGTGCGAGTCTGCCATGGAGGTCACAGAAGTCACGGATTCCGTGACTTTCTGGGACCTCCATGACTTGTGCAGCGGCTGGCCCGGGGGCTCCCTGAGCAGCTCAGGCAGTCTTGGGCCACTGAGTCCAAGCAGCAGCAGGAGTTTGGGTGTGGGAGGGGACTCAGGGCTGGGGCAGGGTGTTGGGAGCCAAAGGGAGCTGCAGAGCAGGCGCTCGGGGTGGAGGCAGCTCATGGAGCCCCTTGGCCATGCCTCCGCCTGGGAGCTGAGGGACATGTCGCCACTTCTGGGGAGCCGTGTGGAGCCAGGTAGGGAGCCTGCCAGCCCCACCAAACTCCCTCCCCCCAGCAGCAGCAGGGGTCCCAGGCCACCCCTCCAAAGCACCCGTGCCCTCCTGGGCTGCCCCCACCTCCAGAGCACCCAAGATTTAGTCAGGGCTATATAGTACAAGTCATGGACAGGTCACGGGCTGTCAATTTTTGTTTACTGCCCGTGACCTGTTCATGACTTTTACTAAAAATACCCGTGACTAAAACGTAGTCTTAGTTACACTGGTATCTACTGCAGCCTTTCAGCGGGGGGGGCATGCAAATGCTTTCCCCCCCATTCCAAGCATCTTGAGAGCTGGGAACCCTGGAATTCCCTGCTGGGAGATTATTGAGTCAGATCCTGTGCTGGATTTTAAAAAGGGACGCTGTCAATTGGGATTTTGTTTGGAAATGCCGAATTCTGATCGAGCCTCTTTACAGAGTGTCCTGACTTTTTTTTAAGAAATCATTTTGCAAAATGTATTCCTAAGGGTTTTTGCTCCTTGATTATGTTCATTAAAGTCTTTTCAGCGAGGGAGCCTTTGTCTGTGCAGGGGAGACTGAAAATGATTGGACACAAAGTGCTGTGAAATGGACAAACTAAAATAAATGGGAACAAGAAAGAAATTGTTTTCTCCGCTGTTGTCTTTGACTGATAATCCTGGCGCCTGCTTGTCACTCAAGTAGGCATGACATTTTTAGATAGAGAGGCGACCATGAAAGCAGCATGTGTTTAGAGTCAATAATAAATCCATGGCTGTCTGGGGTTTGGTTGGACCGGTCAGCTTCAGGCCTTGGTCACTCCACGCCATATTCCATCAGGATCAGTTGGTGCTTTGGACTCACCATTGATTTCCTTCCACTTAATCCGTCAATTATCCTATGGGTGTTTATCCACACATCCTTCCCATTGGTGCCCTTCTCCATACACTGGACGTGCAAAAGACCCTCCGTTTTCATTTGGGGAGGACGGAGTTTTACTGTCAGTTGCTATTAATGTGGTAGTATAGTTGTGTTGGCAGAAAGTCTACATGCCTGTTGGAATGCATTTGTCATTTCTATTCCGTAACAGGTTTGAACCTTCAAGGGTATGTTTAGTTGTTTGTACGTCAGCACCTATAGCCACATGGAGGTCAGCCAATGTCTTAGGCCTTGGCTACACTGGCGCTTTACAGCGCTGCACTTGCTGCGCTCAGGGGTGTGAAAAAACACCCCCCCGAGCGCAGCGAGTGCAGCGCTGTAAAGCGCCAGTGTAATCAGTGCCTGCAGCGCTGCAAGCTACTCCCCTCGGAGAGGTGGAGTACTTACACCGCTGCGAGAGAGCTCTGGCAGCGCGACTACACTCGCGCTTCACAGTGCTGCCGCGGCAGCGCTGTGAATCCGCGAGTGTAGCCAAGGCTTTAGAGACCTCCAGGTCCGTGTGTGGCATGGAGCTCTCACTTTTACAGAACACTATTGATTGAATTCATTGTTGCGACATATATTTAAACCTTGTTATCACATCTCCAGGCACAAGTTTCAATTGAGTGTTATATTGGGTGGTTGGATTTCATTATTTTGTACCTTCCTCATAAGCATTAATCAGGGATCGTCAGTAAAAAGGGAAATAATGCTAATCAGGGTGTGTATTGCACCTGCTTTTCCTGTGATTGCAGAAGGAGAAGATGAGCAGCTAATCCCACACCATCTGTCATTAAGGCTGTCTACACTACAGACCTTATCGTGACCCTTTGATTTTGTGTATTGCTACAAAGCAGCACCAGCAGTCGGTGCACTATTGTCCCTTGTGCTTTCTGCTGTCGAGACAGCATAATGTCTCTGCATTTTGAACTGGAGACGTTCTGACCATATGGTGCCCATGAGTTCTGGTTTATTACATATTGTACCTTTTCAGAAGGGCCCATTCACATCCTCGAGTCCAGGGGTCAGCAACCTTTCAGAAGGGGTGTGCCGAGTCTTCATTTATTCACTCTAATTTAAGGTTTCGCATGTCAGTCATACATTTTAACGTTTTTAGAAGGTCTCTTTCTTTAAGTCTATAATATAGAACTAAACTATTGTTGCATGTAAAGTAAATAAGGTTTTTAAAATGTTTAAGAAGCTTTATTTAAAATTAAATTCAATTAAAATGCAGAGCGCCCTGGACCGGTGGCCAGGACCTGGGCAGTGTGAGTGCCACTGAAAATCAGCTCGCGTGCTGCAGGTTGCCTACCCTTGCTCTAGTCTAGTCTGACCTCCTGCATAACCCAGACTCATCCCAGGAGTGCTGCATCCTTGCTGGAAACAAGCATAGTGGGAACGTAATTATCTCTGTCTCCTTTCTTCCCCTCCCCCACAACATGCTGTGACTGGTAACTCAAATTAGCCTCATTCATGGAGAGAAATAACTCCAACAGCAGTTTGGATATAATTTCCTGCATGGAGACCAAGCATGAGGAATTTCAGCCCCAAATAATTATTTTTTGGTTATGCTGGTGCACATGGGTGGTTATGCCACAAGTGCTGAAATGGGGCTCCATGGATCTTCAGGCCCAGGGGGACCCCTGTGATCATGATCTGACCTTCTGTATAACAGAGGCCCGAGAACATCACCTGTGTTGAGAGAGCATCTGAGACACTGTGAAGCCGGACACCTGTCACTCCATAGTCATACTGGGATTTTCTTTTATTAGAGCGTATAAAATAAAATAAAAAAACTACCAGGCTTAAATAGTCTGAAGAATCCCAGCTAATGAGCTAAGCATAGGGCAAATCCAGGAGGGGAGATGATTTGTTAGGGCTGTGGATATGTGCAGGATAGGAGGAATGTTCATCCCCCGGTTAGGGTACTAGCCTAGGACTCGAGACACCTCGGTTCAATTCCCTGCTCTCCCACAGACTTCCTGTGTGACTTTGGGCAAGTCACCTAGCCTTTCTATGCCTCAGTTTCCCATCTGTACAATGGGGTAATAGCACCTATCTGCTTCCCAAGGGAGTTGTGCAGGTAAATACATGAAAGAGTGAGGCACTCAGATAATATGGTTATGGAACCACAGAAGTACCTAAGACAGACAGATAAGAAAAAATAAATGGACCCGCAGATGGTGTGTTTCTGCTCCTGCTGCTGGTTGCCTTTGTTTGAGGCCCAAATTTGCTGAGCCCTGCCTGGAGAGTGGAGGAGCAATGTGGCATGCACACATGCACTAGCATCAGGACATGCTTCTTGCTGTGATTTCCAGACTGCTGCAGCCGTCATTTCTGAGGCGGGATGTTTCTGCACATGGCCATGTTCTTTTAGCTAAAGCAGCACTGTAGGGAGACAGCTCAGAGGCATTTTTGTGTTAATTCATCAAGCCAAATGGCCTTAACAAAGGTCTTGAAATCACTGAATTATGGGCAATGGGGATTAATGAGACATTAAGGGAAAACACTACAATGATCCTGTATAGCGGCTGGCTGTGAGCTAGAGATTATTCAGAAAGAAAGGGGAAAACCCTCTTAACCTACCAGTTAGCATATTCCCATATAATTTGCTGTTTAATTGTAAAGACTTGATCCTGCCTTTCAATAAGTGAGAGTTCATTGCTATGTGCCATACATAATCAGCTGCTTTGCATACGTCTGAGAGCAGGATCAAGTCCTTAAAGCTTCATTTTCAGTGTGATTGACATAGCTGTTTTTAGAAGGCTCCTGGAGGCCCGTTCACTAGCTCAGTGACCAATCCAGCCCACTAGAATTATTATACCGCCAGCTGAGAGCTGCTCCACTTGGGGTGGATCTGGCTGTTGATGCTGGCTCCTGCAGTGCATCATTTGATAATTTAGTAACCTAAAATCCAGTAATGGAGCAGCTGTCTTTAATTTCTCCACGTTCTACCTGACAAGGCCATCTCACCGGAAAAATTCATACAATCTTTGTAACTCATTGGACTGACCTTTCAGTGACCTGGGATAGCTGTCGCTGATTTCAATTTCTGTTCTATGATCAGTGGCTCACAATGAATCAGCCAATCAGATTTCAAGACTAATCCAAAGAGCACTCGAACCATTGAAATCTCATCAGGTTGTCTCCTGCTGCCCTTTAGCAATAGTTAGTTTTTCAGGGTCCTTCCAGCCTACCTTATTAATGGTTCACATTTTGGTCTATATTTGCCTTGGTGACAGATATAGTCCAGGCCTTGGATGGGAGATTTTGTATGCTGTCTCTCTCTCCCCTTTCCTCTCAGAATGAAGATCAGAGCACTCAGTCTGTTTCTTCATGTTACTGGGATGTCCAGATGACTGCAGGAATGAATATTTCGAAGTAACTTCGTCTTGTGGCATTAGATCTGACTGTTTCCACACTGAGTTGAGACTTCAATGGTTTCTTAAAAGCTAGGCATTCTCCCACTCCTCCCCATGTTACTTCTGCCCACAGAGGGAGCTTTGATATGATGCATCTAATGGGTCATTATCAAAGCACTGGTGACAGAAGTTAGCAATACTTTGGCTACCGAGCCAAACAGCTGAACTGGATCATTCTTGGGTACGTGTGTAATAACGTGTCGTTATCTGAGAAGTATTAAACTGCCAGTAGGAAAAACATTCCTGGAGGATGCTCGAAAGATGTGGATGCTCTATAGCAGCAGCAGCGGCCACATTCTGGGCCCTTCAGAGGCTGTGGGGACATTGTGACATCAAGCTTGAGCCGAAGTTGCGGCGCTGTAGACCCACAGTTATACCCGCTCTGCTGTATGGAAGTGAACCGTGGGTGGCGAGAGAGGCTGAAGAACACTGGATTGACATTTTCAGTTTTCATCGTCTCTGTCAGCTCCTCCATATCAAGTGGCAGGACAAGATGAGAAATGAAGATATTTAAAGCCAAACCCAGCAACTGCCTCAGTTAGCACCAGTTTGATTTCAGTGGCTTTTTTGGTGTGGACATATTATAAGACTAGAAGACCAACAAATTCCAAAGTGTGTGTACCAAGGAATGCTGCTACATGGCCAGTGATCACATGGGTGCTAAAAGTTTCGGTGGTACGACGAGATTCCCAATGATGGATATAAATTGTACAATCAATATTCTACCATAAGCACCTTGCCAGAGATTGATGTGGGCGGTGCTTGATTTGCAAGGAGGGCGCATCCCTTTAGGGTTTGCTGTGATGATGATAAGGGTGCCGCATTAGTCAGGGCAAGGGAATGTCACATTCTTTGCTGGCATGGTCATTTTAAGAAGCTTTTGTTGCTTCTCCAGAGTGACTTGATTTGATAGGCACTTTGTCTGGACCTCACATTGTTTGTTTGTGTCTGGTATTGGAACACTTTCTTTCCTTCTTATTTTTACCCTGGACCTGGGAGCTGTGAATTGTACACTCTCTTCTCCTGATTGGACTGCTCTGACATGGAGTAAATGAGGTGGGGTGGCGTAGAGTGTCTCCCCTTTCTCTATCCTCGTTAACTTGGACGCATTGTCTAAACAGGACTGTTTCTGAGAATCCATAGTCAATGAAAAGGAAAGGCCTGTGTGTCAGGGAGGATGGTCAGAGCAGGAACGCCTGGCTCCTACTGCTAGCACAAAGGTTTGGTGTCCTTCCCCTGTGCCTTTGATCATGGGATCTGAGCCAAACCCACTGATGTCAATGGGCGTCTTTTCACTAAATGAACTTTGAATCAGGCCTATGGAGCCCCTGTGATGCCCTCTAGTGGTGTCCCTTTACTGCCACCCCAGGACTCCTGTGAGGGGAAGCTAATGTCAATTTCAGCGCTAATCCCCTCGTTGGGGAGGAGTACAGAAATTGATTTTAAGAGCCCTTTAAGTCGACAAAAATGGCTTTGTCGTGCGGACGGGTGCAGGGTTAAATCGATCTAACGCTGCTAAATTCGACCTAAACTTGTAGTGTAGACCAGGACCTACTCTTAATTCAAATAAACCCCCAAATCCAGTCAGTTCTCTGTGCCCATCTCTCCTGAACAGCTGCAACCTCTCCCCAGAGTTCCCCAGTGCCTATGAAACTTAAATCCTTTCCCTTTATGCCGCCTTCTACTCTCTATACTCAGACCCTGACGTTCCACCGCCTCGCTGGTATTGCATGGGTGCAAGCAGCATTTCAGAGTAAGCTACTGAAGAAGCCCTGGACCTAGGCCCTTTGCTAGCGATCTAAGCTGAGCTTCCAGGACCTCACTCTTACAGCTTCCTAAATCATCGGTACAAGTATGTGCCATGACCGCAGGCTCCTCTGCTAGGCAAGTCACTGAACGAGTTGCCAGTTGCTCAGCGGTTGATATTTCTAATGATTGAATCCCCTTTCACCAGAGCCTGTCTGCACCTTTTCACTGGATCCCCACCTCCTGGAGGGTCTGCCTTGGTGCATGAGGATTGAACACTAACCAACTGAGCTAGCAGCCTACTTGCCCGCAGTCCAAAGTGCCCTGTGCTCCTTCCATCAGTGCTCTCATTGTCACCCCTCTTGGCTCCCTTTGAATGTCTCCTCTTACCCCGGGATCATGCAGTGTGTCCTGTTGCCCAGTGTCATGTGGTTAAATCAGAGGACCAAATCTAAGTGAGTGAAAGCACCGATTCAGGATGGAAGTCCCATCTTCTCTGTTGTGATGCAGTGCTGTCACTGCTGTGCTGCTGGCATTCTTCATACGGCGAGAGCATCATGTGGCCAGCTAGGACGAAGGACTCACTGTTATCGGGGGAGGTGGGGAGAGTTTAACTTTGTTTGTTAGACTCATTCAGAATCACAATTTCAGCAGCAAATGGTGGCCTGGCGGCAGGGGGCGAGGGTACAGCTGGGAACACAGATGCTGTCATCTGGTTCAAACACTTCAAAACAAGAGCCCAGAGGGAGCAAGAGGGCTGGGGGCTGCTTGGCCCCCTTGCAGTGCCAAGGGGCAGATCCCTGGCAGGAGTTGTCTGTATGGGTGATTCAAAATGAAATGACAAGAAGGGAGGAGAAACCGAGACATCAAGGGAAGAAGCTAAGTTTACTGGAGGCTTTGCATCTAAAATCTACTTGCCTGTGTGCTGGGTGGGGGATGGTACCTAGAGGTCACTGGTCTCCCCTGGACAATTACACTGGTCTACAATTTTTGAGAAGTCGTCTGCTTCAGAGATAAAATGTGCTATTTATTATGTATTTTGATGTGCTGAATTCAAATATGACAATTAAAACAACTGATTGGGGACTGTTTCTAAGATATTTAAGTTTTTACATTTTAGGTCTATGTATATTGTGTAGCTAGTAGAGTTCTTCTTCGAGATGAGTGTCCCTGTGGGTGCTCCACTCCAGGTGTTGGTGCGTCCCTGCGCCTTTGCTCAGAGATTTTTTGCAGCAGTACTCCTAGCGGCCACGCATGCTCAGAGGCTGCCCCCTGCTGTGAGTCTAGGTTGATAGTACGCATGTGTGGCCGGTCTCCTCAGTTCCTTCTCTACCGTCCCCGGCCTGAGACGGAGCTCAGCAGACTCGTTAGGAAATCCCTCACTCTTGCTACAATTACCCTTCTAGTAGTTAGTTTGTTGTCAGTTCCTTGTTAGTGTAGTTAATTACTTCTTTTATCTGTTACCAAAAAAAAAAGTTTTTCTGTCAGCCGCAGCCGCTTCGGGCTCCACAGGCTTCAAGCGCTGTTCTACATGTAAGGAGGCTATCCCACTATCAGGTGGCCACTCAAAGTGTATAAAATGTTTGGGGGAAGCCCACATTCCCCAAAAATATGCCCACTGCTGTAAACTCAGTTCCAGGGCACGGAAGGACAGGGAGCTTAGACTTAGACTTTTGCAGGAGGAGCAGTTTATCGGGTCAGTTTCAGACCCAGGCGCTGAATCCGGCTCCGCTGCCCGCCACAGCCCCCCCTCCTCAAAAAAACTGAAAAAATCTACAAAGAAGGGACAGCCTTCTTCACCAAAGAAGGTTATGAGGCACAAGGTTTCTTCAGGCAGATCAACGGTCTCCCTGCCTGTGTTTCCTCGCCTCAGCAACTTTGATGAGCCGGGCTCCTCAGGAACCGCACAAAAGCCGCCTGAGGCTGCGGCGGCGGCGCGAGGCTCCAGTGCCGAGGCATCAGGCTTTCAGTTGCCTGCCTCTATTATGGCACCGTTCGGCACCGCGACGGACGCAGTGCTGACATTTTACAACATGCCTGATCCCCTGCAGGCTGATGTTGCCTGCCCGGCACCGACCGCGGCACCGACAACCGCAGAGCAGACTGACAGGGAGATCACAGGCAAAACCCCTGCTCAGAGGAATGCTCACGCACGGCAACCTCCCCCTGCACTGCTTTCACCTCACGCAGGAGCCTCACCTTTTCAATTTACTCAGACAGCAGATCTATTGGTATCACCTATCCTGCAGTCTCCCCTGATGAATGCCTGTTCTTCTCCAATGCCTGAGTCAGGATCTGAGCAGCCTTCCTCCTGTGAGGAGGAAACTGATCCACAGGGAATTTTTTCTCCATATCAAGACTCCCACTCCCAGACCCCAGTCAGTAGAGGTTATCAGAAAACTACCTCATCCTACTCTCAGGATCCTGCCCCCTGGGGGTGAACCCCTGGATGGCACCACCTATGCCCTACCCACCACCATGGCAATATTGGACACCATGGGCATCGTACCCTCAAGAATACGTGGGCTATGGCAATTCGACCAGACGCAACACCGGTCTAGCGCCACCACCTGACGAATCTGCCAGTGACACAAGACACCTGGCAGCACAGTCACACCTCCAGGATCAACCTAGCCCTGTTCCTATTCCAGCAGAGCCGGAGGTAACGCCTGAGGAAGCCTTACTTCCCCTTCCTCCAACACCGTCGGATGACTACGCAAAATTCCAAGACCTCTTTAAAAGAGTTGCCAGTGACTTGAGAATTAACTTGGAGGTAGTCACTGAACAACAGCATGAGCTAACGGACATCCTATAGCCCTCTTCTTCCTCTAGGATGGCATTACCAATCAACGTAGCCCTTTTAGAACCCCCTAAGTCCATCTGGCAGACTCCAGCTACAAGCCTACCTACCTGTAAACAAACGGACAGGAAGTACTTTATCCCTTCAAAGGGTTCTGAATTCCTTTTTATCCACCCGACACCAAACTCATTGGTAGTAGACTTCGCGAACCAAAGGGCGTTCCGCCCCAGCCAACAAGGACAGCAAACGCTTGGACCTCTTTGGTCGTAAAGTATACGCATCATCGACCCTACAATTTCGTATAGTTAATTATACTGCAGTCCTTGCAAAATATGATCATAAAAACTAATAAATTCATGGATTTTATTGACGACATTCCTGAACAGAAGAAACAACAATTGACAGCTCTGGTTTCTGAGGGACAAATCCTATCACGCACCGCTCTTAAGAACATAAGAACATAAGAAAGGCCATACCAGGTCAGACCAAAGGTCCATCTAGCCCAATATCCTGTCTACCGACAGTGGCCAATGCCAGGTGCCCAAGAGGGAGTGAACCTAACAGGCAATGATCAAGTGATCTCTCTCCTGCCATCCATCTCCATCTACTGACAGACGGAGGCTAGGGACACCATTCCTTACCTGTCCTGGCTAATAGTCATTAATGGACTTAACCACCATGAATTTATCCAGTTCTCTTTTAAACTCTGTTATAGTCCTAGCCTTCACAACCTCCTCAGGTAAGGAGTTCCACAAGTTGACTGTGCGCTGCGTGAAGAAGAACTTCCTTTTATTTGTTTTAAACCTGCTGCCTATTAATTTCATTTGATGATCCCTAGTTCTTGTATTATGGGAATAAGTAAATAACTTTTCCTTATCCACTTTCTCCACATCACTCATGATTTTATATACCTCTATCATATCCCTCCTTAGTCTCCTCTTTTCCAAGCTGAAGAGTCCTAGCCTCTTTAATCTCTCCTCATATGGGACCCGTTCCAAACCCTTAATCATTTTAGTTGCCCTTTTCTGAACCTTTTCTAGTGCCAGTATGTCTTTTTTGAGATGAGACCACCACATCTGTATGCAGTATTCGAGATGAGGGCGTACCATCAATTTATATAAGGGCAATAATATATTCTCAGTCTTATTCTCTATTCCCTTTTTAATGATTCATAACATCCTGTTTGCTTTTTTGGCCGCCTCTGCACACTGCATGGACATTTTCAGAGAACTATCCACGATGACTCCAAGATCCTTTTCCTGACTTGTTGTAGCTAAATTAGCCCCCATCATATTGTATGTATAGTTGGGGTTATTTTTTCCAATGTGCATTACTTTACATTTATCCACATTAAATTTCATTTGCCATTTTGTTGCCCAATCACTTAGTTTTGTGAGATCTTTTTGAAGTTCTTCACAGTCTGCTTTGGACTTAACTATCTTTAGCAGTTTAGTATCATCTGCAAACTTCGCCACCTCACTGTTTACCCCTTTCTCCAGATCATTTATGAATAAGTTGAATAGGATCAGTCCGAGGACTGACCCTTGGGGAACACCACTAGTTACCCCTCTCCATTCTGAGAATTTACCATTTATTCCTACCCTTTGTTCCCTATCTTTTAACCAGTTCTCAATCCACGAAAGGACCTTCCCTTTTATCCCATGGCAGCTTAATTTACATAAGAGCCTTTGGGGAGGGACCTTGTCAAAGGCTTTCTGGAAATCTAAGTACACTATGTCCACTGGATCCCCCTTGTCCACATGTTTGTTGACCCCTTCAAAGAATTCTAATAGATTAGTAAGATAGGATTTCCCTTTACAGAAACCATGTTGATTATTGCTCAACAGTTTGTTTTTCTGTGTGTCGGACAATTTTATTCTTAACTATTGTTTCGACTAATTTGCCCGGTACAGACGTTAGACTGACCGGTCTCTAATTGCTGGGATCACCTCTAGAGCCCTTTTTAAATATTGGGGTTACATTAGCTAACTTCCAGTCATTGGGTACAGAAGCCGATTTAAAGGACAGGTTACAAACCTTAGTTAACAGTTCCACAACTTCACATTTGAGTTCTTTCAGAACTCGTGGGTGAATGCCATCTGGTCCCGGTGACTTGTCAATGTTAAGTTTATCAATTAATTCCAAAACCTCCTCTCGCGACACTTCAATCCGTGACAGTTCTTCAGATTTGTCACCTACAAAAGCCAGCTCAGGTTTGGGAATCTCCCTAACGTCCTCAGCCGTGAAGACTGAAGCAAAGATTCCATTTAGTTTCTCCACAATGACTTTATCGTCTTTAAGCGCCCCTTTTGTATCTCAATCATCATGGGGCCCCACTGGTTGTTTAGCAGGCTTCCTGCTTCTGATGTACTTAAAAAACATTTTATTATTACCTTTGGAGTTTTTGGCTAGCTGTTCTTCAAAGTCCTCTTTGGCTTTTCTTATTACATTCTTGCACTTAATTTGGCAGTGTTTATGCTCCTTTCTATTTACCTCACTAGGATTTGACTTCCACTTTTTAAAGGAAGTCTTTTTATCTCTCAATGCTTCTTTTACATGGTTGTTAAGCCACGGTGGCTCTTTTTTAGTTCTTTTACTGTGTTTCTTAATTTGGGGTATATATTGAAGTTGGGCCTCTATTATGGTGTCTTTAAAAAGCGCCCATGCAGCTTGCAGGGATTTCACTTTAGTCACTGTACCTTTTAATTTCTGTTTAACTAACCCCCTCATTTTTGCATAGTTCCCCCTTTTGAAATTAAATGCACAGTGTTGGGCTGTTGAGATGTTCTTCCCGCCACAGGGATGTTGAACGCTATTGTATTATGGTCACTATTTCCAAGCAGTCCTGCTATAGTTACCTCTTGGACCAGCTCCTGCGCTCCACTCAGGACTAAATCTAGAGTTGCCTCTCCCCTTGTGGGTTCCCGTACCAGCTGCTCCATGGAGCAGTCATTTAAAGTATCAAGAAATTTTGTCTCTGCATTTCGTCCTGAAGTGAAATGTTCCCAGTCAATATGGGGATAATTGAAATCCCACACTATTATTGAGTTCTTAATTTTGATAGCCTCTCTAATTTCCCTTAGCATTTCATCATCACTATCACCGTCCTGGTCAGGTGGTCGATAATAGATCCCTAATGTTATATTCTTATTAGAGCATGAAATTTCTATCCATAGAGATTCTGTGGAACATGCGGATTTGCTTAAGATTTTTACTTCATTTGATTGTACATTTTCTTTCACATATAGTGCCACTCCCCCCCCCCCCCTCCCCCCCCCCCCCCCCCCCCCCCCGGCACGACCTGTTCTGTCCTTCCAATATATTTTGTACCCCGGAATGATTGTGTCCCATTGATTGCTCTCAGTCCACCAGGTTTCTGTGATGCCTATTTTATCAATATCCTCCTTTATCACAAGGCACTCTAGTTCACCCATCTTATTATTTAGACTTCTAGCATTTGTGTACAAGCAGCTCTCGATGTAGCCAACACTGCAGCAAGATCGACCACCACAGCAGTAGTCATGCGACGGGGTTCATGGCTCTCCCCCTCTTTCTTTCCTCGAGAAGTTCAGAGCACCATTGAAGATCTTCCCTTTGACGGTGACAAACTTTTTGCTTCTACCACGAATGACGTACTTCATTCAATGAAGGACTCAAGGGCAACCCTCTGGTCTTTAGGTCTCCAGACACCTATGACCAGAAGACGGCAATATAGATACCAACCGTACCAACGTCCACGCTATCCCGCATTTACACAACATTCCCATAGACCACAGGAGCAACAACAACAACGTCAAAGACCAAGATTCCAGCATCGTTGTCCCAATTCTGCAGGGGCGCCTCAACCCCCTCCAACTAATAGGCAGATTTGAAGCCTTGGTCGAGGGTTTAGAAAACAGCATTCCCACTTCAGCCAACACACCTATCTTTGGACACCGCCTATGACCATTCTCCCACCAATGGAAGAACATTACCTCCAACAAGTGGGTCATAGAGGTAGTTACAATTGGAGACGCCTTCCCCTTCCTCTCCTTGCCTCCCACCCACTCACCCTCCCCGTCCCTCTTCAGGGACCCCTCTCACGAGCAGCTACTCCTCCAAGTAGTGCAACATCTCCTTCATCTGGGAGCAGTAGAAATTGTGCCAGAATGACACAAAGGGAAGGGTTTTTACTCCCATTATTTCTTAACAGAAAAGAAAAATGGGGGATGGCGACCAATCCTCGACCTCAGGCAGCTCAACAAATTTGTCAAAAAGCAAAAGTTCAAGATGGTTACCCTCACCACCATAATCCCAGCGCTGGAGCAGGGCGATTGGTTTTCTGCCCTCGACTTACAAGACGCCTATTTCCATGTCACTATACATCCGGTCCATAGACGTTTCCTTCGATTTACCCTCGGCTCGACACATTTTCAATACAGGGTTCTCCCCTTCGGACTGTCCACAGCCCCCCGGTGTCTTTTCCAAGCTCCTAGCCACTGCCTACCTCAGGAAACAAGGGGTCATAATTTTTCCTTATCTTGACGATTGCCTCCTCAAAGCCTCAACGTTCGACGAAGCTCTCCGGTTCACGCGGCTCACCGTCGATTGTTTTCTATCTCTCGGCCTACAAATAAACAAAAACAAATCCACATTACGCCCCACCTATCACCTGGAGTTCATAGGAGCAGACCTTGACTCCCAGACAGGGTTGGCATCTCTCCCACCCGACCGCTTCAACCCCATAAACCAACTGGCCACAAAAATTTGCAACAGTCCCCAGGTGACTGCCCGAGACTGCCTACAAATACTAGGTCACATGGCCTCGTGCACTTTTGTTGTCCAGAATGCACGCCTCTACATGACGTGCTTCCAAGCCTGGTTGGCCACGGTTTACAGACCAAATGTGCACTCTCTAAACAAGACTCTCTCCATACCTGTCCGAGTCAAAGATTCTCTACACTGATGGACAGTTCACTCCAACCTCTGCTCTGGAGTCCCTTTTCTTCAGCAGGCTCCATCACTCATACTGACCACCGATGCATCTCTGACAGGCTGGGTTGCACACATGTCTAACCACACGGTACAGGGGCTATGGTCGTCAGCCGAGACCTCCCTGCACATAAATGTCCTAGAACTTCGAGCTATTCGCAATGCGTGCCGTCACTTCCTGCCACTAATCAAGAATCATCACGTATGCATGATGACAGACAACAGTGCATGCATGTTTTATGTAAACAGGCAGGGAGGAGCTCGATCCCATTCGCTGTGCACAGAGGCTATGAAGCTCTGGAACTGGTGCATTGCGAACAACATCCGGGTATCAGCTGCCTATCTTCCCGGAGTAATGAACACCACGGCAGACGAACTAAGCAGACGCTTCCCATGGGACCACGAGTGGGAGATAGACGAGAAAACCATTCACAACGTATTCAGCGCTTGGGGTTACCCAACCATAGACCTTTTTGCAAATAAAAAAAACAAGAAATGTCCCAATTTTTGCTCCAGAGCAGGACTGGGCAAACATTCCCTGGGAGACGCATTCATGATCCCATGGCACCGAAACCTACTCTATGCGTTTCCCCCGATACTGGTTCTCAACAGGGTCCTGATAAAAATACAAATAGACCGGGCCAAGGTGATCCTAATTGCCCCGTTGTGGCCCAGACAACCGTGGTTTCCGTTCCTCACCAGAATGTCGATTCAACCACCAATCTCCTTGCCTCTCATTCCGAACCTCCTATCACAACAACACGGCCGCTTTCTCCACCAGAAACTGTCCATGCTTCACCTCAAAGCCTGGTTCCTACATGGTTTTCCCAAAGCGAACTAGATTGCTCTGAACAAGTTCAAAGGGTGCTCTTACATAGCAGAACACAATCTACTCGCACCACCTAGCTATGAAAGTGGAAACGATTCACACATTGGTGTTCCGCTAAACAACTTTGTCCCACGTCAGTATCTCTTTCGCTCATACTTGACTATCTATTGGGCCTTAAGCAATTCGGCCTTTCTCTCAGCTCCATCAGGGTCCATTTAGCTGCTATTACAACTTTTCACGACAGAATTGATGACACTTCTGTCTTTGCTCATCCTATCACCAAGCGTTTCCTCAAGGGACTCCAAACCCTGTACCCTGACATTAAACCACCTACCACCCCGTGGGACCTTCATCTAGTACTGTCTTGCCTAACTCAACAACCATTTGAACCCCTAGCCACGTGCTCCCTTTTACACCTTTCAATGAAAACAGCATTTCTAGTGGCAATTACCTGTGCCAAACTAGCAGGAGAAATAGCAACTCTTATGGCAGACCCACCATATACGCTATTTTTTAAAGACAAGGTTACCCTCGGATTACACCCCAAATTTCTTCCAAAGGTGCACTCGTCATTACACATTAATGAGCCAATACACCTACCGACCTTTTTTCCGAAACCACATGCGAACTCGTTCGAAGCCTCAGTGCATACACTAGATGTACGCAGGGCCTTGTTCTTCTATTTGGATAGAACCAAACCTTTTAGAAATTCTTCCAGACTTTTTGTCTCCATCGCAGAGCGCTCCAAAGGTACGCCTATTTCTACCCAGAGACTTTCGAACTGGATTTCTCAGTGCATCCGGTTGTGCTATCAGATGAAGAAAGTTACACCTCCAGACAGCATCAGAACACACTCTAGATCTCTGGCTGCCTCTCTAGCATTCTTACGCAAAGTTCCTCTGGCTGATATCTGTAAAGCAGCCACCTGGTCCTCTGAGCACATATTTGTTAAACACTATGCCCTAACTCAAGGCCCTCTATCTGATATACTTTTGGGCAGAGCTGTACTATCTACGGCATTCCTATCAGATCCAAAGTCCCTACCTCCTTAAGATATACGGCTTTTAAGTCACCTGGAGTGGAGCACCCACAGGGACATCTCTCGAAGAAGAAGAGGAGATTACTCACCCTGTGCAGTAACGGGCGTTCTTCGAGATGAGTGTCCTTGTGGGTGCTCCACTACCCACCCTCCTCCCCTCTACTTCGGAGTTGGGGGGCCTCCGTTGTAGAGAAGGAACTGAGGAGACTGGCCACGCATGTGTGCTATCAACCTAGACTCACAGCGGGGGGGCAGCCTCTGAGCATGCGTGGCCGCTAGGAGTACTGCTGCAAAAAATCTCCGAGCAAAGGCGCAGGGATGCACCAACACCTGGAGTGGAGCACCCACAGGGACACTCATCTCGAAGAACGTCAGTTACTGCACAGGGTGAGTAACCTCTTCTTTTAATCATAAATTGTAAACCTAGGTCTTTTCATGTGTTTATGGTTGCTTTACATGATATTTCACCTGTCCTGTTTATGTAACGCTTTAAAAATCAGCAAAAGGGTTATATAAATAAAATTTATTATGAAACAAAAGGCAAAAAACTATTATGTACATAGTTTAGTCCTATTCAGTGTCTACTCGGCGCTTCTCAGCTTGTCTCTTGTATTCATTAAATGGAGCATCTCTTGTCACTATCCAGCAATAGTCTGCAAGCATTGATGGGCTCCATTTGCCCTGATGGCGTTTCTCCATTGTTGCAATGTCCTGGTGAAATAGCTCGCCGTGCTCGTCGCTCACTGCTCCACAGTTCAGTGGAAAAAAATCTAGATGAGTGTGCAAAAAATGTATCTTTAGTGACATGTTGCAACCAAGGCTTTTGTATGCTTTGAGGAGGTTTTCCACCAACAACCTGTAGTTGTCTGCCTTGTTGTTTCCGAGAAAATTTATTGCCACTAACTGGAAGGCTTTCCATGCCGTCTTTTCCTTGCCAGTCCACTTTTTCTTCTTTGACACACCTTTCCCAACTGGAGGCACCATGCAGAAGTAACAATTGCTGGTATGATCTGTTGGCTCTCTCCAAATCATTGGCACTGCAAAAGGCATAGATTTCCTTTTCCTGTTCAACCACTGGCGAAGATTTGTTGTACAAGTGTTGCAGCATATGTGTGGGGCCCACCTCTTGTCCTGATCTCCAATTTTTCAGCCAAAATAAAGGTGATAGGCTTTCTTAACCATAGTGGTTATACTGCGCTTTTGTGATGCAAAAGTCACTTCACCACAAACATAGGAGAAATTATCTGCACTGTTCACACAAGTACAGGGCATCTCTGCTCACTTTGGCTAAACAGAAATGTGTCCCCTTGCAAAATAAAACACTGACAAATAAGAGAGCACAACACTTTATGATTTCTAGAGCTGATATAGGGCAATTTGTTCAGCAGAGTGATGTAAGCTTCGTTATGATTGCATCATCCATGACTTCTAGGAATAACATGATGCAATTCATATCATGTATGACGCAATACCAGCTTCAGATTGCATCATTCATTGTTTTGCCTAAAAAGCAAGTACTGTCCAAACCCAGTCATAGATTTATTCATAGATCCAGTCAAAGATGTATTTTAGTCATTTCTGGTTTAAACTGAGATCCTTCCCTTTATAACTCACTTATCCTCCGCCATTCCCAAGTCAAGGGTTGTATATACTGACCCAATAGCATATCTTGAAAACTAGAGCCAATCAACAATTTTAAGCATCATTTTCATTCTCAGTGACCCAGAATTAGTAAAGTTTGACTACATTTATTTCAGAAGCATTTTGGCTGTAGAGCAGTGTTATCTGTGATTCTGCTGCAGCCTGTTAGCATCCTAATGAAATAAGCAATGGGACTCCTTTCCCTCCCCTTGGCTCATCCCCTTGCAGATGCTGCAGACACCACTGATATTTGTAAACGTAAAATGGTTGGCCACAGTCACATGGTGTGAAGCCAGTTTCTCTCTAGTAATTTGCATTCATATTGAGTAAGATCGAGTGTGTTATTGTAGTTCAAATGCTTCTATTGAATTAGTAAGGAGGCCATCCACAGAGAGCCTGGGAGCTACCCTGAATATAATTTTACTTTTAACAATTTAACTTGTTCATCCCAGCGCTGCATGTTTTCTCAGCGTCTAACGGCATCACTACCAAGCAGCTCAGACATTACTGCAGATCTTCCTAGGCTGTCTCGAGGAGGAAGTGACAATGCAACTCCTTGGCACGGTATTGACTGATTTTTCCCACTCCATGGGAAATGCATATAAGTCCATGTAGTTCAGGTCTGTAATAGCTTTGTGAGGCTGTTAGCCCTTTCTACCTCCTTCCTACAGAGGGAAGCTGGGAATGGAAGGCATCTAGTATTGATATTACAGGGTGTGGCAGCGAGGCAGGAATCCATGTAAAAATCCAACCAGTAAATAGCCTAAACTCTGGCTCTTCTTTCTAAAATGTACAAGAGAAATGAGGAAAAGGCAAGTGAAACTCTACGTGCGGCAGTTACGTCCTCATCTGTGAGACCCACTGACCTTGTATGCTGTAGACTTGATGGTGACTCTGGCCACAGAGGAGTGGGCACACCATGGTAGAGCTGAGGAGTTAGGTTGGCATTTACATCCTGCCCAGCATCTCTGCTCGGCTTGCTAGTGTGCATGGCATCAGGAGGCTGTACGGGGCCCCATGACACACACAATGTCAATGCAAAATGTTTGTGCAGTTTTCTACCTGCCTGATCTGGAGAAAAATGTGCTCCACAAACATTCCCTGCTCTCACTGAGATAGGAGCTCTTTGGGATTGGATTCTGTTCTTGCATAATGCCATAGATGTGCCTGTGTTAGTTCAGGACTTGAGCTTTTGCATCCGAGAACTGCCTGCTCCTGAAGGACCTGAGCTTCAGCAAAGCTCCCAGGGAATGAGGGACATCTCACCTAAAAGTCTACACATTACTTGTGACTTTCCCCTCTGGTGTTATCTAGACTGGTGATCTGCTAGGCCACTCCGTCATTGACTCTGGGAGCCAGCCTTATCCTGCTCTGCTGTGAGAACCCCCACTCCTGGGCTGTTCACACACAGCCTCTGGCTTGTAAGCTGCTCCTTGGATTGTGCAACTGAATGACACTGGCCAATATCTCCGGTCCCAGAAACAACCCTAGGAACCTCCAGTTATGCCCGCTGGACACTGCAAGCTTATATGAGTTCATCAGTTTAATAAAGAAATTGATATGTACCAGGCTTGTTATCACAAGGGGAGTTTCTGACATGCTTCAAACCAAACACACTGCTTCAGGTAGAATAAACAAACAGATTTATTTACTATGAAGATAGATTTTATGTGATTATAAGTCAAAGCACAAGAAGTCAGATTTGGTCAAAAGCAAAACGAATTCTAAGCTGATCTTAACACTTTCAATGTCCTTATGAACTTATGTTTCTCACCACAGGCTGGCTGCTCTTCAGCCAGGCTCTTCCCTTTGATCAGCACTTGAGTCGCTTGGTGGTGATGTCTGTAGATGGAGGTGGAAGAGAGAGAGAGCGCATGGCAAATGTCTCTCCCTTTTATCATGTCCTTTCTTCCCTCTTGGCTTTGCCCCCCCCACCCTTCAGAGTCAGGTGATCATTACTGAGTCTCTCCTAGCAAGGTTGAGCAATTTCCATGGTGTGGCCTCATGCAGGTGAGTCATTGCATTGTAGCTCCCTTGCTGGACAATGCCTGTGGACCGGTTATTTGACACCCCGCCCGGGCATTGGTTACTTTCGTGGCTGTTGCCTCTGGGGAGCTAATATCTGGCTGATTCCTCCAACTTACAGCATGTTTTAGTGACAACCATACTGCACAATTCTCATAACTTCATATGCATTAATGATATATGTATATGGATAGAGAAATGACTTTCAGCAGATCAAAACCTTTCCCCTGATACCCTACAAGGCATGCTTTATATATAAGATCATGATTATATGAAAATGAGGAATATGGGGGTTACAGCACACTCCTCCAAGGTATAGAATGTCACACTATTACAGCAATAACTCAGGGGTTATTGCCATTTTAGCAAACCTCCATTTCCCCTAAGAGTGGTCACAGTCAGAAACCAATGCTTCTTGTCTCATGTTTGTTTTCCTTCAGAGACGTCCTTAACAAGTTTGCTTGGTTCACCCATTGATTTTTCTCATCACCAGCTCTGTGGGCTCAGCCTGGTATGTGATCAGTCCATCTGTGTTCTTTCTGTTTCAGCCCCATCTGTACTCAGTGTGCTGGGATCTGAAACGCTGGTAGCTCTGTTGGTGCATGTGGCAGAATCCCGGCTCAGCTCACTCCCTGCAGCCAGCTGGACTCAGCAGTGCTAAGAGTTGACTTACAGTGGGCTCTGCGGGGCACATGCTCTCTGAAAAGCCGTCTAAGCATTTTATGTAGTCAGTTGTGACCAGAACTAACTGACGTGGAGAAAAAAATAAGCACAGGAACAAGTTGCATAGATCTGCCCATACCTGCACGTTAAGCGAGTCCAGCTGATTTTAAAACTAAATGGGAGCATTGTCTAACTTGTATTACCACTAGGGCTATGTGAATGGACTGGAGTATCCTGGGACTGTGTGTATCCTGAAGAAGAACTCTGTAGCTCAAAAGCTTCTCTCTTTCACCAACAATCCAATAAGAGGTATTACCTCACCCGCCTCGTCTCTCTCATGGATTATTTATTATTGGCTTTTCTTGCCTTAGGGGGAGCCCTTTGTGGGCTCAGAATAACATCAGATCTGTCTCTTCATGGTATTTCTGCCATCCAGGAAAACTGAGGAGTCCAGCCTTCAAATAAAAATAAATAACTAAATAAAGCCCATGGAAAAATATCAACACAAATACCAATAAACCCAGATAGTACCGCTGGAATCTATGCACACTCCTAAGGAATATTGATACTAACATTCTGTACGTCTAGAATCAGTAAAATGATGAGCCACTGAAGTAAAACAGAAACGGCCTAGATCTGATGCAGTTGGTTGTGGAATTCTAGGGACGTGTCTCCTTCGGCAGGGGCAAGGTTTGCCCTGTGCCAAGTGCCAGTCGTGTTTTCTGTAGCCATTGCAGTTGGGAGATCTGCAGTGAGGTATAAACTCATTGTGCAGACTCAAGTACATAGTCTGTAATAGTTAAGACTCCAAGCAGTGTCTGAAGTTGTGCTGTCAATTTACCAATACATTTGTTTTTAAAAAATTGCTTGAAGTTGTCAGGAGCATGTGCAAAATTAATGTTGCGTCCAAAGGGATTCCCCTGGGTCCCCAATTATCAGATGCCAGCTCCAGTATCTAGAGGCTAAGGATCTCCAATGGAGGCGAAGCCTGTGCGTGACACAGCCGCCGCTCTTTTAGGCCTGGTCTACACTAGGAGGTTATGTTGAATTTAGCAGCGTTAACTCGAATTAACCCTGCACCCGTCTACACAACAAAGCTATTTATGTCGACATAGAGAGCTCTTTAAATCAATTTCTGTACTCCTCCCTGATGAGGGGAGTAGCGCTAAATTTGACATGGCCATGTCGAACTAGAGTAGATGTGGATGGAATTCGACGCTAACAGCTCCGGGAGCTATCCCACAATGCACCACTCTGTTGACGCTCTGGACAGCAGTCCAAGCTCGGATGCTCTGACCAGCCACACAGGAAAAGCCCCGGGAAAATTTGAATTCCTTTTCCTGTCTGGCCAGTTTGAATCTCATTTCCTGTTTGGACATCATGGCGAGCTCAGCAGCACTGGCAACGATGCAGAGCTCTCCAGCAGAGGTGACCATGCAATCACAGAATAGAAAGAGGGCCCCAGCATGGACTGATCGGGAAGTCTTGGATCTGATCGCTGTGTGGGGCGATGAGTCCGTGCTTTCGGAGCTGCGATAGAAAAAACGGAATGCGAAGATCTACGAGAAGATCTCCAAAGCCATGACGGAGAGAGGATACAGCCGGGATGCAATGCAGTGCCGCGTGAAAATCAAGAAGCTGAGACAAGGGTACCAGAAGACCAAAGCGGCAAATGGATGCTCCAGATCCCAGCCCCAGACATGCTGTTTCTACGAGGCACTGCATTCCATTCTAGGTGCAGCCGCCACCACTACCTGCCAGTGACCGTGGACTCTGACGATGGGGTACTGTCGACGGCCGCTTCCTCGGAGATGTTCGCGGACGGGGAAGATGAGGAAGGAGATGAGGAGGACGAGGCAGTCGACAGCGCTTTCAACGCTGATTTCCCCGACAGCCAGGATCTCTTCATCACACTCACGGAGATCCCCTACCAACCCTCCCAAGGCGGTAACCCGGACCGTGAATCAGGGGAAGGATCAGTAGGTAAGTGTTTTAAACATTTATTTTTAACAGAATAGGAAGGATATATAAACAATGGGTTTTTCATGATTAGTTTGCCCTAGGCGCTTTAGGGTTTAGTTCTTGCCAGTTCAACTACTGGAAAATTCTGTCTATATGTCCAGGGATAGAGTAGAAATCCTCCTGGGACATCTCCACAAAGCTCTCCTGGAGTTATCGTGAAAGCCTTTGCATCAGGTTCCTGGGGAGAGCGGCCTTATTGCGTCCTCCATGGTAGGAGACTTTTCCGCGCCAGGCTAGCAGCAAGTAGTCCGGGATCATTGCCTCGCACAGCATAGCAGCAAAGGGCCCTGGTGCTTGCTGGCATTCACGCAGCATGCGGTCTTTCTCGGTCTCCGAAATCCTCATCAGAGTGATATTACTCATGGTGACCTGCTTTGAATTAGGGGAATGTTAGTATTGGGACTGATTGCCTGTTCCTTTACATAACTGTAACCCGCGGTTTACAGCCACGCGGTGGAGGCGGGACAGGGGCAACATGCAGTGATCTTTTCTGGGGACACCCGCGAGTGGGGTGGGATGGGGCAGAGTTCATGCTGGCCGGATCGCCGGCAGCAGGAACTGGCCAACGCTAGGAGCATTGCTTGGAACGTGAAAGGAGGGCACTGGTATAAATTAAGCTTTAAGCACCCAAAAGTCTACGTCTTACCATGTCCGCCTGCTAGCCGAATTCCGCTGTCCGGCCCCGCTTGTGTGATCTGTACAGCAAGACCCCAGGCACTCAATCGGAAGGCCGAAAATTCGACCTTGTACTGAGTGCGCATGTGATAGGTACTGAGCATGGTCTTGTTAACAGGGAAAGACTATATTCATTGTTCGCAAAACTGTATCTTTCTGAGGAATTTACTCCCTTTTTCCCATCCCACAGTTGCGAGTGTCTCCCGAGCTACACCGGCATCCCCCTCCCAGAGGCTGGCGCAGATCAGGCGACGAAAGAGAAGGACACGGGACGAGATGTTCTCCGAACTTATGGGCTGTTCCCGAGCCGAGGTGGCACAGCAGACCCAGTGGAGGGAGAACATGTCGCAATATCAGTGATCACACAGCGAACAGGAGGACAGGTGGTGGCAGGAAGACCAGCGGGCGACTCAAACGCTGCTTGGACTAATGAGAGAGCAAATGGACACGCTCCAGCGCCTTGTAGATGTTCTGCAGGACCGGAGGCAGGAGGACAAAGCCCCGCTGCAGTCTATCTCTAACCGCCCTCCCCTGCCACAAAGTCCCATCCCCCCCCTCACCCAAAGTTCCAAAAAGGAGGGGCGGCAGCGGCCGTGAAAACCGTCACTCCACCCCTGCAGACTGCTCAAATTGCAGAAGGCTCTCATTCCCAAAGATTTGATACGTCCTTTCCCTCCCTCCAAATGCACCTCACCCAAGCCCCCATCCCAGTTTCATCCCCTAACTGTGTAGTTGTTAATAAAAAATACGTTTCTGTTAATTACTGTTTCCGTCATGTTCTTTTAGAGGAGAGTGTGTTTGAAGGGGGGGAAGGTGGTTGGTAATTGGAGAGGACAGTCACCTTTACCAGGGTACAGACATGGGGGCAGGTTCAGCAGAAGGTCACACACACATTGCAGTCACTAGGCACCCTGGTCAATCTGGGAGGTGATTTTCATGTCCTGTTGGGGGAGGGAGGGCGGCTATGTGAGTTTGTGGCAGGGGTGGGCGGTTACAGATCTTATGCAGCGGTCCTTAGCCTGGATGACAGAGCCACGCAGCAGGGGATCTGTAACCGTCCTCCCCCGTCACAAAGTCACATAGTCCCCACACACAAAGTCCCGAAAAGGAGGGGTGGTAGGCTCCATTGAAACAACCATTCCACCACTGTGGACCGCTCTAGGAGCAGGAGCCTGTCATTCCTCGAGTTTAGAAGCGTCCTTTCCATCACTACACCCGCTCCCCACCACAGTCTGCATCCCAGTTTTAACACTTTACCGCGAAATCCTTAATAAAGAAAACGGTGTTATTGAACAAAGTTTCATTTATTTTATTTTTAAAGGTGTGTGGGAAGGGGGGGAAGAGGGTTGGTAACTGGAGAGGATAGTCAACATTAACTGGGGAAATAAATTGGGGCAGGTTCAGGTTCTGTTTAAACAAACTTAACAAACTTAATAGTCACAGGTTACCCTGCTCACTGTGGAACCTAGCTTTCAAAGCTTCCCGGATGCACAGCGCGTCCCGCTGGGCTCTTCTAATCGCCCGGCTGTCTGGCTGGGCGTAATCAGCAGCCAGGCGATTTGCCTCAACCTCCCACCCCACCATAAATGCCTCCCCCTTGCTCTCACAGAGATTGTGGAGCACACAGCAAGCTGCAATAACAATGGAGATATTGGTTTCGCTGAGATCAGAGCGAGTCAGTAAGCTTCTCCATCTCCCCTTGAGACGTCCAAAAGCACACTCCACCACCATTCTGCACTTGCTCAGCCGGTAGTTGAAGAGTTCTTTTTCACTGTCCAGGGCGCCTGTATAGGGCTTCATGAGCCAGGGCATTAGCGGGTAGGCTGGGTCCCCGAGGGTCACTATAGGCATCTCCACATCCCCAACAGTTATTTTGTGGTCCGGGAAGTAAATACCTTCCTGCAGCCGTCTAAACAGACCAGAGTTCTTGAAAACGCGAGCATCATGAACCTTGCCCGGCCATCTGACGTTGATGTTGGTAAAACGTCCCCTATGGTCCACCAGTGCTTGCAGCACCATTGAAAAGTAGCCCTTTCAGTTAATGTACTGGCTGGCCTGGTGGGCCGGTCCCAGGATAGGGATGTGAGTTCCATCTATAGCCCCACCGCAGTTTGGGAATCCCATCGCAGTGAAGCCATCAATGATCACCTGCACGTTTCCCAGGGTCACTACCTTTGAGAGCAGTAGCTCAACGATTGCGTTGGCTACTTGCATCACAGCAACCCCCACGGTAGATTTGCCCACTCCAAATCGGTTTGCGACTAACCGGTAGCTATCTGGCGTTGCAAGCTTCCAGAGGGCTATGGCCCCTTGCTTCTGGACAGTCAGAGCTGCTCGCATCCGGGTGTCCTTGCGCTTCAGGGCAGGGGACAGCAACTCACAAAGTTCCAGGAAAGTTCCCTTATGCATCCGAAAGTTTCGCAGCCACTGTGATTCATCACAGACCTGCAGCACTATGCGGTCCCACCAGTCCGTGCTTGTTTCCCGGGCCCAGAATCGCCATTCCACAGCATCAACATGATCCATTGCCACCATGATGTTCACGGCGCGGGGTCCCGTGCTTTGTGAGAGGTCTGTGCCCTTCTCAGACTTAATGTCCTCACCGCGCTGCTGTAGCCTCCTCGCCCGATTTCTCAGCATCTGCCTCTGAAAAAGGTGGATGATAAGGTGCGAGGTGTTGACAACAGCCATAACTGCAGCGATGATCGCAGTGGGCTCCATGCTCGCAGTGCTGTGGTGTCCGCGCTGTCAATCACCAGAAAAGTGCGCGAACTGATTGCTCGCTGGCGCTTTCAGGGAGGGAGGGCGGGAGTGAGGGTTGAATGATGACAGTTACCCAAAACCACCCTCGACACATTTTTTGCCCCAACAGGCATTGGGGGCTTGACCCAGAATTCCAATGGGCAGCGGGGACTGCGGGAACTGTGAGATAGCTGCCCACAGTGCACCGCTTCCACTGTCAACGCTTGCCCCGTTAGTGTGGACTCACAAAGTCGAATTACTGTCCTTTGTGTGGATACACACGTTCGACTTTGTAATATCGGTTCCACAAATTGGCTTTAAGTAAAATCAAACTACTCTCGTAGTATAGACATACCCTGAGTATCTGTGCCGCCTGAGGCCCCTTAGACTCTCCCAGCCCAATTGTGTCTCAGTGTGTTCAGGTCCACTGGAGAGAAATAAGTTTCCTGAAGACAGACAGTATAAATCTTGTGCTGCTTTAACACCAGCAATGCCTAGTTAATACATTTAAACTTCTTCCAATCTCAGAAGGTCATTACTATGTCTCCAGTCTCTGTTCAAGTGGGGCAGTGCCTATTTCCCTGAGTCATTAGATTATTAGCAAAATGCATGTAAAAAACCTGCTTTGGTGGTAATTCAAAAAGTGACCCTCTGGAGGTGCACTCCAGTCTGAAAGCCAGAACTTTAAAGCCCATTGGGGGGTGGTTTAGTAAAAGGAGAGAGATAAGGTGGGTGAGGTAATATCTTTCATTGGACCAACTTCTGCTGGTGGAAGGGACAAACTTTGGAGCTTCCCAGAGTGTTACCAGATTTGCCCATTACTTTGGGGTATGCTCATTTATTCGGGTTACTCCTCTGGGGAAGGGGGTTCTGTAATCCTGTCAATGTTCTGCTTGTGTCACTTGTGTTTACATATGGAGCTCTACTTTTCCCTACTGCAAGTCCCCTCCCAGTGGAGCTATCTTGCAGGACCTAGGGTCCCTAGGGCTGGGTTACTCCCACCCCAGAACTGGATGAACACCCACATGTACATTAACGGAGCAAGTCTGAGCGGACCAGGTCAATCAGCACTGTCAAGCTGACCCCTTATATGTCTCTGGACTCTCTGGGCTGGAGGAAGCAGCACTTTCAAGCTGTCTCTTTATATGCCCCTGGGCTCCATGGACTGGGTCAAACAGCACTTTCAAGCTGTTACCCTTATGCGTCCCAAATTCAGCACGTCCCTAGCCCCACTCCCCCAACACAATTGTACTGGCAATAACCTACTCGATGAGCAAAGCCCACAGTATTTTGGGCGCTGCAGGGATCTTTAGCTTAGGTCAAAGAAGCGTTGCTGTAGAGTGAATGGGGGAAGCTAAAAACACAAACGAGTAAAGCTCAGCAAGAGAGAGAGAAGCAACCAACTTAACCATAGAAGTTATTTATTGAATAATAACTACACAAGGAGGACTAAACCAATGTAACATACATGATTAAAGGTTAATACCTAAGGTAGAAAGGAAAACAGAGAGAGAAAGAGGCGGGGGTCTCACCCACTCCATGAGGCTTGAACTGGTCAGGGTTCCCAGATGATGGTGGTAGCTGAGGGTTCTGAATGCTGGAGACAGGCAGAGCCCCCAGCACGATCAGTCAGGAGATGGAGTTCCAGGGGAACTGATGCATAGTGTGGATCTAAGCATCAGAACCCTGACTAGAGGGTGAGTAGGGATTTTTGTAGAGAAAATACAATGGTTGAAGGGAGAACACTAGATTTGTTTATAGGTAAGCTGATGACTCAAGGGTTTTCTTTAGACTAGACAATAGGAGCTGATCCCTCTTGGTTATGGGTGATGTTTTCTTCCAGGGAGCTCACAATGCAACTAGGCTGCTTCAGTATTTGGATATCAATTAAGGATTCATGACTAGAATTGGTCTGATAACTGCTGAGCTGGGTGTGTGAGCAGGCGTAGGTTCATCAGCATCTGGAGCAGAGATTCCCAGGATGCAGTGCTTCCCTGCTTTTTCTGGTCCCAGAATTCAGTGTGGTTCTCTGTTCTCCATTCTGTATGTCAATTGAGATGTCTTCCTGTCCCATCTTTCATGCAGATGAGGGTAGGGGAGTTGTCTTTGCTCTCCATTCTGTATGCTAATGGAGATGTCTTAATCTTGTCACCCTTGTCAGGAGGGGTCTAGGTGTGTCTCCCAACGCCCTTCACTGCTCTCTGCAAGTTTTCTTTTTCTGATGGGTTTTGGTTAAGCAGAGGCTGGGGAGGGGGGTGTCTTTCATGAGTCTGGCTGGATACTGCACCCTGGTTCCCCAGGAACACAGAGGTGTCTGGTATCAAGAGCTCTTCCTCCGGACTGGAGAAGGTAACCAGGGTGTCTGAGCTAAATCCACGGCGGGCAGATTGTTAAGCAGAAGGGGTTCACATATGCTGAAGGAGGCCACTTACAATGAAGTGGGCAATTAAGGGTTAGCAGGCAGCAAGGGTTGTTACATATTGTGGGAATGAGCCATAAAACCAGTGTCTCTGTTACCTCCATGCCTTTCAGTGTCCAGCTGAGTGATGAATTTCAGTTCCGAGGCTTGTCTTTTGAAGGTTTTCTTTGAAGACAAGGCCTGAGAGGCCAGAGGTGGAGTAAATGCTTTGTGAAAAGTGCTCACCCACAGGTGATAGGGTGCTTTTATCTGTTACCATTTTTCTGTGTGAATTCATTCACGAGCGCAATGATTGTCTGGTTTCACCCATGCAGTTGTTGTTGCAGTAGATTAGAATTATTGTATGAGTGAGAGAAGCTAAATAGGATAGCCATCAGTTGGCCTCCTGCCTGGAGCTGGACCCTGATTTTCTCATTAATTATGTGAAACTTTTTCACACTTTATAAATATACCCTAATGTAAAGAGTATGTAAAGGGTTAATAACTGATTAATAGTTTTATTAACGCTTAAGCAATTCTTATAGAGTCCAGCAGGTTAATAGGTTGCTTATAGCCATCTAGAACAACTTCTACTGAAGTGCTTTTAACCATCTAGAACACATACTACTCGTGTGACATGCTTCTAATATATATTAATAATTTATTAACACTTTATAAACTTTTATAGATACACCCTTAGTATAAAGTGTGGCCCATTATTGTGTTTCTCAGTTAGCTGCTTGCTTAGATTGTCTGATTTCTAATAACGACACCTGTGTAGTACTCTTCATTTGTAGATCTCAAAGCATTTTAAAAGGAAGGTAAGTAATGTATCATTATTCCTAGCTTACGGGTCGGAAGTGACTAGCCCAAGGTGACAGTGTGTGTCCAAGCCTGGAATTGAATACCTTTTTCCTCGAGTCCCAACTCCAGTGCCCTACCCGCTGGACCATGCGGATAAAGCTCTTGTTTGCAATAGTGGCTTCTGTAGGTGTTTGGTATTAGCTTGCTGCTTTTGGTGGTAGAACTCACTCAGCAGCAAATAAGAATTAATCACGTACCGGCTGGTAAGAGGAGAAGCGATGTTGGGCAGCAGGTTTGGAAAGAGTAGCTGAGAATGGCAGCGAAATAAGGGACAAAGGCAAAGAATAAAGAAATGCCATCTCAGCTTGCAAAGGGTTTCGAAGAGGGGAGGTTCTTTTTGTACCTGAATAAGTTCCAAGCTCTCATGTGTTGTAGATTTTGCAGGTTGTTCGGTGTGGTAGCTGAATTGGGCTGCCCGTTACACTGTGCAGCCCTGTCAAGCAGTGTTCTGTAGATATGAGAACGAGAGTGACCGTCTCTTCTGGAATTCCCTGAGCATTCGGAAAGGTGCACTGAGCTGGGCATGAGACCATGCATTCTGATCTCACTGTCACTGACTGTTCTTTATATTTCTATGCGCTTTAGACACCCTAAAATTGAGCAAAGGTTCGTACTCTACCTTAAAAGACAGTCGAGTGTCATTCCCCCATTTTACAAATAAGTTAACAGAGGTTGCACAAGGCACCTCTTGGCAGAGCTGGGATTGGAATCAGACTGCAGGTATGTGAGATCCAGGTCTGAGCTGCTCAGCCTCTCAATATGAATGTGCCAAACCTCTGGGCTTGACTTTTCTGTCTGTAACCACGTCTGTGACCACTCTCCTCATCCAGAGCCAGGACGATATCCCAGGACTCCTGAGCTCCACCATTCTACTGCTGGTTAGCAAATAGTTTTGTTGTCCACTGGCAAAGTGTGTGTCATGCCCCCTCTTCTAGTTAGTCCACCCAGAGGATAACAGCTACGCCTTCCTCCCAAGTGGAAGAGATCTGTTCTGAGAGCCTGAAGGTCCAAGATTCAACCCCTGCTGATGACAATGTCTCGGGTTCCTATGGTTGCACAAGACAGAATTTAATTTTCAAGTTTCCTTTGTATTTAATTCACAGCGAGAAAGATCCTTACCAGGTTCTCTATAATTAAAAATGTAATCTGTTAATTATGGCATAACATGCAACAACCCAGCTGTTCCTCCTTTTCATCACTTGTCGTGCATTTGGATTGTTTGTGTCATATACTGGCAGGCTTGCAGGTTGAGAGATATGAGTAAAGTGAAGATTGCAGAATCTTTTAATAGAGTGAGAAAGAGGTGAAAAAAGATACAGGCTGCAGGTGGTTCAAGGGAGAATATGGACTGGGTAGCAATAGCATTTTGTGTCTTCACAAATGATAAAGTAGTAAATTTTTCATAGTGCTCGGAGGAGAAAGGGATGGAATGAGATGTGCTGGGGTGCCAACGATGGAGAAATTCATTCATAACAGGTGCTAGCACTCAGAATGATGATAAATGAGAAACTGGGTCTTCATGCTGTGGAAGGAGGTATGGGAGACCTTGATCTGTGATTTCTACTTTTCTGAATATACTAGCATCTCTCCAGACTTCAGCAACTGGTTTCAAGTTCGCTAAGAACTCAAAAGAAGAAAAAAAAGGGGGAGACAGACAGCAGATTCATAGGATGAAAGGAGGGAATTGGATTAAACCATGTCAGTTTATTATTTGCATATTTGCACAGATATTATGGTGATAAGTGTGATCTAAGTACATAGATAAGTGGTAAGTGATTATGGTGAGTGGGTGGTAGGAGGAGGCTCCACACTGCCAGGGAGTAGTTAATGATGAATGCATTGAAAAGACAAAATTATAGGTATCAAAAAATGAGTTGCTGAAGGAACTGAGATCAGGTTAGCAGGGGAGGACTCAAGCAGATGTATTTATTATTTTAGTGTATTCATGTGATCGTTAGAGAAGGGTGACCTTTCCCCATTCATCTCAGGGCAGGATTAGTTTTGCAACCCAATGGCAATGATGTAAATATCAGCATTGTTACTTATGTGACTGATGATTGTCTTGTTGGATACAGCCAGCTACTCTAGCAGAGCTTGATAGGAAACCGCACCTCCTCCCCAGTCTGGCCCAGAACCTTTGACTAGTGGTGAACCATAGAAGGGAAATGCACTTCACACAGCTGCTAATCCAGGGGCAGCTCGGATGGATCCAAGATGATTCCAAGACTGATATGTGCAGACAGGCCTTTCCGTGAGGTGCTTCCCTTAAGGTCTGTATTCCTATCCCTTCTGTCTTAGCTGGATTGGGGCTCAGCTGGATTTCTCCCATCTGCTGCCCCATCATCGGTAGAGCACAGAGACCATAGTATTTGGCTTCAGCAAAATGGAGATGTTGATCTGTTGATTGCTTATAATGGTGACAAGTGCAGCCCTAAACATCTCACTCTCTCCCTACACACTCAATTAGAGGGGCAGCAGGGTGGGCCGCTGAGGGGATCCCACATGGCGTGCTCTTGGGGAGGAAGAGTAAGTGCCTGTTACCGCTCTTTGGGGTTCTGTTATCATTGCTACAAAGAAATCCTCAGCCACAGAAGACAATCTCTGTATTCTGCCCACATCAGCGCCCAGGCTGTGAGGGATCTGACATTCATGAAATCAAGATGCAACTGGTGCTGTTTCTACTCTCCTTTTTTATTAACCCTCTCCAAAAATGGGAGGTGCGAATGAGTGATAGTGAGATTGTTACTATCAAAGGCAGTTTTATTAAAGAGTGTTGTCACAGTTGTAACCATACTGTCCCCTGACCCTCTGTGAAACAGGAGTGTTAGAGTAAACCTACTTAAAATCTTTCCCTTTTGGAAGCTTTCCAAGTGGTGGTGAAAGTGCTGAAACCTCTTCTTCCCCAATCTCTCTAATCAGAGCCACTCAGAGAGTGGCTTTGGGGGGAACTTATGATGGAAAATAATTAAAAATGGAAAAGGCTGTTAAGTGCAAACTCAAATCTTTTCTCCATTGCAGCCCTTCCCTAATGTCTTTTAAACATGAAATCATCATTTGTTCCATGTCTGTGATTTGATGCTTTAAATATTACTTGGCTTTTTACTGCAAACTTAAAAGGTTCAAAGTTACATTAATCTTTTAAAAAACCCATAATAAACAGCTGGGGTGTTACTGCTGGAGCAGTTGCACTGAAGGATTTAGAGTTCACTGATTTTATCTTGAAGACTTAATTTCTACTTCAAAGGTTTATTGATCTTTAATCTCTTGAATTAAGTGCCTTCTTAAGTGATACCAGGAAAATGGGTTGGGAAAGTAGGGCCTAAACCTCATAAAGAGACGTCTGAGTTCAAGAAGGAGCTGGCCCACTGTGAAATCTCTAGCAGCATGGAAGAGGGGATGGTTCAGCTTGGTGTGTGTGGCGATCATTAGAGAGAATGAGAAAGTAAAGTACTGGAAAGACAGTGCTGTTGCTGTCTCTCTAATTAACTGAAATGGACTGAATATGGACAGAAAACTGAAAATGCCACTCACAACTTCCTGGGTCAAAGGTGAAGTGGAGGCAAATTCGCCAGAACTACAGGGATTAATTAAAACTTTCTCTTTGCTTTTCTTCTTTTCTAGTGGCTTTGTTTAGGTTGTGCTGAAATTACTCCTGGTACCTTAGTGCTCTTCTTGGCTCCAATGAGATCACTAGATTAAGTCAGCTGCATCTTCTCTGCAAAAGCTTTGTGTTGGAGGGTTGTCGTATTGGCTTGGCTGACTCTTCTGGGGTGATGTAAAACTGGCATGCTAGGATAAAAAGCAGCTGGTGAGAAATCAGAGTTTATGCTGTCTCCTTAGTCCATCCCTTTTTTGTTTTGTTTCCAGCACAGCAGGGAGGTTTTGAGAGGAAGAAGAGATGCCAACATTTGGAGAGAAGTCTCCTTTCAAAGGGAGAGGGGTAGGAATATCCAAACACTAACTCCGTTTTTCTGTGCAGGCAGCAAGTTAAGAAATGCACTGGACCAGGGTTGTGGTGCAAGGGTTTAGAAATGGAGGCTGGTGCACAGGGTGGGATTATTCACTTTGTGCATTCTAGGAAGGGAATATTTTTGCTGATTGAATTTGCTCTGTTCAGCTCAGGTGTGTGTGTGCACTGAATAAAGGGTAGGCACATATGCAGTCTGTGAAGAGTCTGAGGGGAACTATGATATCTTTTGGGCCCTTTGCCCAGCTGATGGGTTAGTATTAAAATGTAGCTCCTCTTGTGGCTTCCCAAATTGGCTGTCCCCTCGTGAATGGGAAGAGGAATGGAATTCCTGCTTGCACTCTTGACATCTCTTCCACCACCATATACCGGGGAAAGTACATTCTTTAGGGGAGGAAATGTCATTCCAAGGTTATTATTGCCAGGACCAACCTGGGTGGATATTGGGTAGCAAATTAGATGTGTGCTTCTAATGTAATATGGAGATAAACGACCATGCTTCTGGTTTCAATTCTAACATCAGAGGCCGAGGATAGAATGTATTTCTCTTTGCAGAAGCCTGGTTGGCTACGTTAGGAATGATACATGCAATATAGTGTGCTCCTTTTCTGAGGCTTGGAGTAAATGAATCAGGAAGAAAGAGCTAGTGATATAAACCTGGCAAAAAGGTGATTCAAGGGGACAGGCTAGTCTGCAGCTGTCTCTAGGAGGCCAAGCTGAACTTTCCTTCTGTCTGCAGTGCAGATTTCCATCCAGCCTGAGTGACCACAAGTAGGGCTCCGTGTCTGTCATGGAGGTTGCGGAAGTCATGAATTCTGTGACTTTCCGCAACCTCCGTGACTTCTGCAGTGGCCAGTGTGGCTGACCTCAGGGCTGCCCAAGCAGCTGGCCCCTGTAACAGCCACAGCAACCGCTGCCCAGGCAGCCCCAGGCAGCGATCCCCAGGCAGCTGGCCAGATCAGCCGCAGTCTCCAGCCCCGGGGTGGCCAGAGAAGCCACAGTCCGCTGGCCCCTGCAGCAGTCCCCAGGCGTCTGACTGGAGTACCTGCCGTCCGCAATCCCTGACAGCTGGTTCCGCTGGCCACAGGCACCCCCACCAGCAGAAGCCCCCCTGGTCCGACCCCCGGGATGTCCCCCCAGCAGCAGGCTTCCCACAAATCCCCAGCGCCCTCCCCCAAGATTTAATCACAGGTATTTTTAGTATAAGTCAGGTCATGGGCCATGAATTTTGGTTTATTGCCTGTGACCTGTCCATGACCTTTACTAAAAATACCTGTGACTAAATCATAGCCTTAACCCTGAGTAATTCGCACTGGGGTTAATTATTTGTACCGAGGCAGTGTGCAAAGGCCTCAATCCAGGACTAGGGCCCCAGTGCGCGAGCCAGGCTCCTCCCAAATAATGAAAAGATGGCCCTTGCCCCAGGAAGTTTGTAATCAAAATGCAAGTGACAATAGAGACATACCACAAACAGATGGGGCAGCACAAAAGAGGTCAGGCAATTATGACCGATGTAATAAACAGTGGTTCATTCGGCCATCCATTCACACTTCCTGCACGACAGTATGTGGAGCAGGGAACAGTACAAGGTACATATACAGGGTTGGCTCTAGGCACCAGCAAACCAAGCATGTGCTTGGGGCGGCACATTTTCAAGGGCGGCATTCTGCCCTTTTTTTTTTTTTTTTTGCTTCTGGCAGCAAAAGCCTAGAGCTGGGGCCCTGTCAACAGCGCGTCATGCGCGAGGGGCGCCCGGGGGCCGCTGCAGTTCGCGCCGCGGCGGAGCAGCGCTGCACCTTGTGGCTGGGCCAGGCAGGCTCCGAACAGGGGACACTCGGGCTGGGGGCCGCCCCGCGGGGCACATGGAGTCACCTGCAGGTGCCGCAGGGCGGCCGTCCCCCAGCACTGCAGCCGGGGCTGGGCGAAGCGGCCTGAGCTGCCCAGGGGCTACAGCAGGGCAGCCAGAAGCAGCAGCAGCAGCTGGGCCATAGAGGGCGGAGCGCTGCTGTGCGAGGCCCGTGTCCCACTCTCCGGGGCTCCACTCCCTCTGGAGCTACCCTGCCCCGGCTCCTCAGCGGTCCCCCGGCTCTGCCCTCCTGGGTCTCGGCCAGTCCTGGAAGTGGGAGCCTTGGCTGGAGGGACCCTGGGCTGAGGCACGGCCCGGGAGCTCCGCTGCTTACCCCGACCCTGCCAGCGCCGTACCAGCTGGAGGCGAGGGAGGAGCAGGCAGAGTCAGCACTGGTGGGGGGGAGCCCAGTGCTGGGGCGGCAGGGGGTGCAGGTGTGGGGGGGGAGAGAGAGCACAGGGCTGGGGTGGCGGGCGGGGGTAAGAGCCCTGGGCTGGAGTGGGGGGCATCCAAAAACTTTTTGGGGGGCAGCAAAAAACCTAGAGCCGGCCCTGTACATATATACCCACTGGGGTTGAAAGAAATCCAGAGCTCTCCTTCTTGAAATTGACCCTATCTATGGCTACTCGGAGGGCCTCTGAATAGTGTGTGATGTTCCTTCTAGTACAGTAGATGCAGCCCCAAGATGGGTGAGGTAGTTTCAATTAAGTGAGAACTACCGAGACATCACCCAAACACCAAACCTTTGCTTTGTTTTTCCTCTGAGGTTCAAAAATGTCCAGGTGTTTTGTCCCTCTCGCCCCTGGGTTCTCAAGCCTTCCATTCTATGTCTTCCAGACTCAGGCCATGTTCAGCCTGAAAGGAAGCCATGAAAGCCTGATATTCTCGTGAGGGGGTTTTTTGTGAGCCCATAGAGCTCAGGATAGTTGGGATGAAGCTTGGATGAGTTTCCTAATTTTTGGATACTTCTGATCTGCACTGGTTCAGCCCGGGTAGCTGCAGAACCTAAGCCCTATGAGACAATTGAATGCTACCCCAGCTACACCTGACTCTCCCTGCATTTGTGGGTTACATTGTTGTGGTTTAATAGCTACAGCAATGACTGCATAAAACTGAAGCACTTGTGGGAAGAGAGCTTTGAGCTTTTGGATGAAATTTGCATTACAAATACAATGCAAGGGCCTTTCAGACCTCCGGGAACTTGCTGTTTTCTGCTGTCTTCACAGTACGGTTTTTGTGTGTGCGTCAAATATTTTGTATCAAAGCACATCCACAAGCAGTGGGTGTAAATTGTCACAGCTCCATTAACTTCCCAGAGCTATAACAATCTGCACCAACTGAGCATCTGCCTTCTGGCTTTGACCTGTGACCTGAGGGCACTGCTGAGAGTGTCCATTTGAGAAATACTCCCGAATTACTGCTCCCTTTTGTTGAAATGCTCTGACTGCATTTGTGCTTCAGTAACATGAAAGGAAGAAGCTTGTGACTAAAGTTCACACAAAGAATCCTATATCAATAGATTAACCCTTTGTTCCCTGCTTGAATGAATCTGTGCCCCTTACCCCTGCCCATCCTTGTTCTCCCGTTACAAAGTTAGAATGTTCATGTATCAAGCACAATTACAGCATCTCAAAAGTAAAGTCTCCTCTAACTGAACTATACAGCCGGGAGCTAAATTCAGAAGATGAAACTCACAGATTCCAAGGCCAGACGGGATCATTGTGATCATTGTGAAACTAACAGATAATGATCAAGTGATCTCTCTCCTGCCATCCATCTCCACCCTCTGACAAACAGAGGCTAGGGACACCATTCCTTACCCCTCCTGGCTAATAGCCATTAATGGACTTAACTTCCATGAATTTATCCAGTTCTCTTTTAAATGCTGTTATAGTCTTAGCCTTCACAACCTCCTCTGGCAAGGAGTTCCACAAGTTGACTGTACACTATGTGAAGAAGAACTTCCTTTTATTTGTTTTAAACCTGCTGCCCATTAATTTCATTTGGTGGCCCCTACTTCTTATATTATGGGAACAAGTAAATAACTTTTCCTTATTTACTTTCTCCACATCACTCATGATTTTATATACCTCTATGATATCCCCCCTTAGTCTCCTCTTTTCCAAACTGAAAAGTCCTAGCCTCTTTAATCTCTCCTCATGTGGGACCCGTTGCAAACCCCTAATCATTTTAGTTGCCCTTCTCTGAACTTTTTCTAATGCCAGTATATCTTTTTTGAGATGAGGAGACCACATCTTTTCGCAGTATTCAAGATGTAGGCGTACCATAGATTCATATAAGGGTAATATGATATTCTCTGTCTTATTTTCTATCCCCTTTTTAATGATTCCCGACATCCTGTTTGCTTTTTTGACTGTCGTTGCACACTGTGTGGACGTCTTCAAAGAACTATCCATGATGACTCCAAGATTTTTTTCCTGATTAGTTGTAGCTAAATTAGCCCCCATCATATTGTACGTATAGTTGGGGTTATTTTTTCCAATGTGCATTACTTTACATTTATCCACATTAAATTTCATTTGCCATTTTGTTGCCCAATCACCAGGGCCGGCTCCAGGGTTTTGGCCACCCCAAGCAGCCAAACAAACAAAACAAAAGCCGCAATCGCAATCTGCGGTGGCAATTCGGCGGGAGGTCCTTCGCTCCAAGCAGGAGTGAGGGACCGTCTGCCGAATTGCCGCCGAACAGCTGGACGTGCCGCCCCTCTCCGAAGTGGCCGCCCCAAGCACCTGCATGGTAAGCTGGTGCCTGGAGCTGGCCCTACCAATCACTTAGTTTTGTGAGATCTTTTTGAAGTTCGTTACAGTCTGCTTTGGTCTTAACTATCTTGAGCAGTTCAGTATCTTCTGCAAACTTTGCCACCTCACTGTTTACCCCTTTCTCCAGATCATTTATGAATAAGTTGAATAGGATTGGTCCAAGGACTGACCCTTGGGGAACACCACTAGTTACCCCTCTCCATTCTGAAAATTTACCATTTATTCCTACCCCTTGTTCCCTGTCTTTTAACCAGTTCTCAATCCTTGAAAGGACCTTCCCTTTTATCCCATGACAACTTAATTTACGTAAGAGCCTTTGGTAAGGGACCTTATCAAAAGCTTTCTGGAAATCTAAGTACACTATGTCCACTGGATCCCCCTTGTCCACGTTTGTTGACCCCTTCAAAGAACTCTAATAGATTAGTAAGACACGATTTCCCTTTACAGAAACCATGTTGACTTTTGCCCAACAATTTATATTCTTCTATGTGTCTGACAATTTTATTCTTTACTATTTGTGGCACCTTTTCAAAAACTTTTGAAGTGATAATCAGGACTGGGAATGGCTGAGCCATTACAAACATTGAATCTATCTCCCCTTGTAAGTATTCTCACACTTCTTATCAAACTGTCTGTACTGGGCTATCTTGATTATCACTTCAAAAGTTTTTTTTCCCTTAATTAATTGGCCTCTCAGAGTTGGTAAGACAACTCCCACATGTTTATGCTCTCTGTATGTGTGTATATATATCTCCTCAATATATGTTCCATTCTATATGCATCCGAAGAAGTGGGCTGTAGTCCATGAAAGCTTATGCTCTAATAAATTTGTTAGTCTCTAAGGTGCCACAAGTACTCCTGTTCTTTTTGTGGATACAGACTAACACGGCTGCTACTCTGAAACCATTCTTTACTATTGTTTCAACTAATTTGCCCGGTACTGACATTAGACTTACCGGTCTGTAATTGCCGGGATCACCTCTAGAGCCCTTTTTAAATATTGGCGTTACATTAGCTATCTTCCAGTCATTGGGTACAGAAGACGATTTAAAGGACATGTTACAAACCATAGTTAGTAGTTCCGCAATTTCACATTTGAGTTCTTTCAGAACTCTTGAGTGAATACCATCTGGTCCCGGTGACTTGTTACTGTTAAGTTTATCAATTAAATCCAAAACCTCCTCTAGTGACACCTCAATCTATGACAATTCCTCAGATTTGTCACCTACAAAAGCCGGCTCAGGTTTGGGAATCTCCCTAACATCCTCAGCCATGAAGACTGAAGCAAAGAATTCATTTAGTTTCTCCGCAATGACTTTATCATCTTTAAGTGCTCCTTTTGTATCTCGATCATCCAGGGGGCCCCACTGGTTGTTTAGCAGGCTTCCTGATTCTGATGTACTTTAAAAACATTTTGCTATTACCTTTTGAGTTTTTGGCTAACTGTTCTTCAAACTCCTTTTTGGCTTTTCGTATTACATTTTTTCACTTAATTTGGCAGTGTTTATGCGCCTTTCTATTTACCTCACTAGGATTTGACTTCCACTTTTTAAAAGATGCCTTTTTAATCTCTCACTGCTTTTTTACACGTTTTTTTAGCCACAGTAGCTCTTTTTTAGTTCTTTTACTGTATTTTTTAATTTGGGGTATACATTAAAGTTGGGCCTCTATTATGGTGTCTTTGAAAAGTGTCCATGCAGCTTGCAGAGATTTCAGTCTAGTCACTCTACCTTTTAATTTCTGTTTAACTAACCCCCTCATTTTTGCATGGTTCCCCTTTCTGAAATTAAATGCCACAGTGTTGGGCTGCTGAGATGTTCTTCCCACCACAGGAATGTTAAAAGTTATTATATTATGGTCACTATTTCCAAGCAGTCCTGTTATAGTTACCTCCTGGACCAGCTCCTGCGCTCCACTCAGGACTGAATCTAGAGTTGCCTCTCTCCTTGTGGGTTCCCGTACCAGCTGCTCCAAGAAGCAGTCATTTAAAGTATCGAGAAATTTTGTCTCTGCATTTCGTCCTGAGGTGACATGTACCCAGTCACTATGGGAATAATTGAAATCCCCCACTATTATTGAGTTCTTAATTTTGATAGCCTCTCTAATCTCCCTTAGCATTTCGTTTTCACTATCAGTGTCCTGGTCAGGTGGTCGATAATAGATCCCTAATGTTATATTCTTATTAGAGCATGAAATTACTATCCATGGAGATTCTATGGAACATGTGGATTAATTTAAGATTCTACATTTTCTTTCACATATAGTGCCACCCCACCCCGCATGACATGTACTGTCCTTACGATATGTTTTGTACCCCGGAATGATTGTGTCCCATTGATTGTCCTCAGTCCACCAGGTTTCTGTGATGCCTATTATATCAATATCCTCCTTTAACACAAGGCACTCTAGTTCACCCATCTTATTATTTAGACTTCTGGCATTTGTGTACAAGCACTTTAAAAACTTGTCACTGTTTATTTGTCTGCCCTTTTCCGATGTGTCGGATTCTTTTTTATGTGAATTACCCTCGCAGTCAAAACTTCACATCTTCCATTCTCATTCAGGGAGCTCTTTGCACTCTGATTTGTTTCACTGATTGCTGAGCAGTAGAAGAAATAGTAGCAGGTCTGTATTTTCACATTCATATGAAGGTTGTTTGAGGACATCGATGTGCTTGAGGGAACTGGGCTTTTCTGAGGCACTTGCTGGTCTCTCATAAGATGAGTGACCTTAGTAGTGACTCTGGTTGTACGGCAGCCAATGGAAAAGGCCATAATCCAGATTAATTTGGCTGTAAAATGGGTTTACCAGCGAGAGGAGAGTCACTGTTTGATATTTAAACAACATGCATATTGTTTACGTGGTAAAATCCTCCTCCTAATTATTAAACCCAAATTAGATGAGGATGCAGCTGTCTAGTCCAGGGCTTTGATCTCTCCAAATGGGTGGTAGTGTTACCTTGCCAGCAAGAAGACTTCTACCAGCAGACAGCTTACAAACGCCAGCTGGGCACAATTGCTGCTTGGCGCTCCTGTAGCACGTTCCATCTGTGAATCTGTGATTTAGAGGCACTAAGATGCAGCCTTGTGCCCCACGCCCCACTGACACGATGGTCAAGGAAGCTGAGGCCCACATTGTGAGTCATGTCAGCTCCAGTCATCCCAACTCTCAGCCTTGTGCCTTTCTCAGAAGGACCTTCCTCCAGAAGAGTCCATTGGCTTGGCCATCACTTGTCTCTCTTGCCAGGGAAACAATTAAGGTTTGAGTTTTGGGGCTTTGTGTCATGGAACTCAGGTCTTTTTCTCTATTCATGTGGGGTGCAATTTTGAACAAACCCAACACTCAAAGGGAAACACAGCTGCAACTGCTGAGTTAACCCCAAAAGCTAGCCCAGACCAGTTTGCTCAAAGTTTGGCCCAAGCTTGCAGGCAAGTTTGTGAGCAGCAGTGATCATTTCAGGAGATTTGGGATTTCCACACACCTGTTATGAGCGTGTCACAAGTCACAGCATTGATGGCGCTGCACCCAGACACACCAGCAAACCTGGGAGCAGCCTGGGGTAGAACCCGGTTGCCACTATTCCGGCTTCTCCAAAAAGTTGCAGAGAAGCTTTTCTGGTTGCCTCCCCTAACGAGTCATGGCCCAGTATTGTGTGCTCCCGGGCTCCTGACCCACAAGTTATGCACACGTGTTCCCTGACCTGACCCTCCAGGGGCCTCTGCACACACTCCTCCTATTCTGAGCCCCGTTCCCAATCTGTCCCTACTAAGCACAGGGCTGGCGTTGTCCAGAGTACAGATGGATGGATGGACACAGTCACAGAGTCTCAGGTGAGATCACCTAGTCTGACCTCTGTATATCACAGGCCACCAGCGCCACCCAGCCACCCGCATCCCGACCAAGACCCAGAAGTAGACCAAAGTCTGACTACACTGGAGACTACAATGTTGTGTGCCACAGGCAGAGAACAGGAGGGACTGAAGTGCACCGGTGTGAGAAGCCCCTGCAATGGGAATGGATTTAGTGAGATACACCAAGGCGATCCTAGCAAGTCATCTGTGCCCCCCGACTGCAGAGGGAGTTGAATCCCCCCTGCCCAGGTCACTTGACATTCGTGGACACTGCTTTTTTGGGTGAGGAAGGATGTTCATTGTCAGTTTCCAGGCACCTGCCAAAAGTTGGCCCAGTAGTTTCACTGCAGGACCAGAGGAGAGGGAGAGCAGAGCGGCATGGGACTAATCTGTGGAAGGATGAATGACTTAGGCCAGGGGTCTCAAACATGCGGCCCGGGGGGTTATTTTCGGCGGCCCTCCTACCCTCCCCCA
>NC_048315.1:22194668-22221888 GCF_013100865.1 Trachemys scripta elegans | reverse complement strand
CCGCATTCTGAGCCGGCCGGCCTGCCGGGCCGTTTGCATCGGGCCTCGGCAGCTCCTCCTCCCCTGCAGCCCAGCGTCCCGCTCCGGCAGCACTGTGCGGGGGCAGGGACCGGGTTGTGTGTTGCGCTGGGGAGCGCAGCCACGTGTTCGGCTCCGCACAGAGCCCAACACCATGTTCTGAGCGGCGGGGTAAGGGGGCCAGGGGGCAGGAGAAGGGGCAGGGAGATTTTGGAGGGGGCAGTCAAGAGACGGGGGGATCGGGAGTTCGGGGGGGGCTTTTTTGGGGGGTGGAGAAGGTTTTGAGCAGTCAGGGTACAGGTAGGGGGTAGGGTCCTGGGGGGCAGTTTGGGGGGTCTTAGGAGGGGGCAGTTAGGGGACAAGGAACAGGGAGGCTTAGGTAGGGGGTGGGGTTCTGGAGGGCAGTTAGGAGCAGGGGTCCCAGGAGGGGGCAGTCAGGGGACAAGGAGCGGGGGGGGGAGTTCTGGGGGGGGCTGTCAGGGGGCAGGGGTGGGGAGAGGGATTGGAGCAGTCAGGGGACAGGGAGCAGAGGGGTTTAGATGGGTCGGGAGTTCTGGGGGGGGCTGTCAGGGGGTGGGGAGTGGTTGGATGGGGCGTGGGAGTCCCAGGGGTCTGTCTGGGGGTGGGGGTGTGGATAAGGGTTGGGGCAATCAGGGTACAGGTAGGGGGTAGGGTCTTAGGGGGCCAGTTAGGATGGGGGAAGGGTCTCAGGAGGGGGCAGTCAGGGGACAAGAGGCAGGGAGGCTTAGGTAGGGGGTGGAGTCCTGGGGGGCAGTTAGGGGCAGGGGTCCCAGGAGGGGGCAGTCAGGGGACAAGGAACGGGGGGAGGGTTGGGAGTTCTGAGGGGGGCGGGAAATGGGAGGGGCAGGGGCAGGGCTAGGGCAGGACGGGGGCGGGGCTCCTCCCGTCCTCTTTTTTGCTTGCTGAAATATGGTAACCCTAGGTTAGCAGTGCTGACTAGAAACTAAATGTCCGGTTATAGGAGTAACCACATTAGCCTCCCCTCCTCCCACTCCCAGCACACACCCCAGATGGCTGGAAGAGAACCTGTCCTGCTGCTGCGGGAGGAGGGGCAGCTCAGTGCAGAGAGAGACAAAGAGAATGGGCTAGAACTAGGTAGGTACCCGCTCTATGTGGGCAGGGGCGGGGGGGGGATCCTGTTTACCCCCTCCCCAGCCCTGCTGCGCTTGCAGTTTACCCCTGACCCCTCCCTTGCTCCAGAGACCAACCCTAGCTCCTGCCCCACTGTGCTTTTACCCCCGGCCCCTTTTACAATCATTCCCCAGGGGGGCCCACAAATATGTTTGGCACCGGACCCACAAAATGTTAATCCAGCCCTGCATTGCATGGACAGGTAGCTGTACGTTATGGGTGTCACTGGAATACGGCCATCACAAGCAGAGTATCTTCAATAATTCCAAGATGTTGTGTATTAATTAGTCACACACTGGGGTTTGTCTATAGTTGAATGAAAAGTGAGGAAGGGCCCGAGAGAGAAAGAGATGTGTGGAAACACCCTCTCTAATCAAGACAGGGAGAAAAGTTTGCAAAGCAAGGATCTTCAGTGCGTGGGCTCATCTGCTATAACTTAGCATTAAAGTTACGTGAATAATGCACAATGAATAGTTACCTGCCAAATGTATTACTATGATTTGTATTATGCTGGAGACTCCAACCAAAACCCACTGGCGAAGCACTGTGTACCCACATAGTAAGAGAGAATCCCTGCCTGAACAGTTTACAACCCCAATAGACAGGCAAGACAAAAGGTGAGAGGAAGAAGAGTATTATTTCTGTTTTACAGATGGGAAACTGAGGCACAGAGCGACTACGTGGCTTGTTCATAATAACACAGGAAATCCATGCAAAGCTGGAAATGTAGCCTCTCTTTGCTCCTGAAATAGCTGAGAGCAGAGCATGATTGCCTCTAATTTAGTCCAAATTGAATAGTATCCAGCGTATCTTTGTGCATTTCTCAACTCTCGACTGATCAGGAGCCGTTTTCAGTGTGTGTTAGATAAGTGACATAATGTGGATTTCCCTGGTTGGATGAGTAGTGCACAGGCACTTCTGCCATGGATACTTACAGCATATGTGTGAATTTTAAAATTCAGGATCTGCAACTACTTGTTTGAGACTGAGAGTCCCTTGCTCTGAGTAGGTTAACAACAAAACTGTATTGTAGGGATGCTCTAAGTGAAAAACACAAACCTGGTCTGAGCAAATATTCTTGACATGTTTTGTATTATTCTGCCAGCTCTCCTTATCCATAAAGAGTGTCACCAACTCTCCCAATACTTGGTGTTTTTCTTAAAGCCCCAGTTCCTGGAGCAATGTGATTATATGAGACTCCCCTTTGTTTCCCTTTATGTGAATGTTCAGTTTGTAGTCCGCATGATTGCAGAGGAAGCTTGAGAACACAACCCCCAGAGACTCAAAACCTAAAGGGAAATAAATACTACCCACAACATATTATCTTTGTAAAATCTCATGATTTGGGGGGGTTAGAGTCATGATTTTTGAATGCTGAGGATTGGCAATCCTGCATAAATCACTAAGGTGAGAAACTCTGAAGCTCTTTTAAAAGTTGAACAGTGAGATTATGATGTAACGTAGAGCTCTGGTGAGCACAAACTGTCACCTATGTGGCTGCTGGGTGTGAAGTGGTAGCATCAGTGTGCTGAGAAAACCACTGTAGAGGAGCTGTTTGGATTGCATGAGCTGTTCCAGGGCCAGGTATGTTTCTTTTGTCATCCATTATTAAAACCATCTTCCTTATCTTCCTTCTCATTGCAGATAATACCTGCTCTTCATCACAGAGAAGTGAGATTCTAAAAATAACCCTCCCTTGGCTGGCTGCTTTCCTTCACTACCTCATTGCTCTCTTCGTTCAACTGGGGCTGCTCTCGGTGGGTATGTCTGCACTGCAGTTAAACACCCGCCACTGGCCTGGGTCAGCTGACTCAGACTCATGGGGCATGGGCTAAGGGACTGTTTAATTACAATGTAGATGTTCGGGCTTGGGCTGAAGCCCGAGCCGTGGGACCCCACACGGGGGAGGGTCCCAGAGTTTAGGCGCGGGCGTCTACACAGCAAGTAAGCAGCCCCTTAGTCCGAGCCCCAGTCAGCTGACCTGGCCCAACCGCAGGTGTCTAACTGCAGTGTAGACATACCCAGTGTCTCGTGGTAGCTAACCCACAATACCGGAACCTAAACCACGGTGTTCCTCTGCCTCCACAGATGTGCACTGTGGGCCTGAGTCTGCTTCCTGCATGTCGCTGCTTCTGCTTGTGGGGCTTGCTCCCAGATTGCTAAATATTCAGGGGTCTTTTTCACTTCAGACTCTATCACATAGACCCTCCCCACCAGCTTATCTCTGGAAATGAGCTGCGTTAATAGAGCATTCAAACATCAGAGCGTCACTGCAAAGGCCCTGGATCAAGGAAGCCAGGGATGGGATCATTTGGAAGGTTGCTGAGAGAAATGTGCAAGGAGTTAGCTTGCTTTAGTTTTAGCTGGAGGAGTGGCAGTGGGGAGACTTGGAGTGAATGGGAGCTGCACAGAATATGGCTGTCATGGTCCCCACACAAGCTGTGACTCTGGGCCCCACAGAGAGCTGCTGCTACTTTTGGGGCTCCAACTGGTGCTCTTGTCTCCTAGCTGGTAGGAGTCTGCCTTGACCTGCCAGAGGAGGAAGGAGGAGTGCTTCAAGGATGACAGCTTTGATGATGGGATCCTGCATGATCAATAGTTCTCATTTAGCTGGCACGCGAGTTGTGGAGGTCTGTCCGTGGGGTGAATTGAAAGCCGCCCTCCCCAGAGCCGATGTCCATCACGGGGGGAGGGGGCTGTCTCTCAGCCACTGTTGGAGCATATGAAAAGAAGGCTGGTGGCTCTTGCACTACTTAGCATTCTGCAGGAAGCTACACAGCTGTAAGCTAGCCACCAGAGACCTGATAAAGCAGAGGCAAGAACAATAATTTTGGGGAGTCACTTCTGCTCTGCTTACTGGGCATGGAGTCACTTCCATTGCAACAAAAAAACGGCTGTGTAGAATTCCCATGCAGAAAGGGAATCGCACCCACCAGCCCTATTTGTGTTCTGCTCAGTAACGTCCCATCCAGTGCCCAGAATCACCGTGCGCCCCTTCGGCCAGGGCTCAGCTCGGAAGCTGGGTGGAGGGGCAGACTCTGCAGAGCTGACTGGTTCGTGATGGGGTTTTAACTTCATTCCAGGGATATCAAAGGCTGAGAGTCTATCCGAGGAAAGGAGCTGGAAGGTGAGACAGGAAGGAACTCTGGCTATGGCCTCAAAGTACAGCCACAACTCTTGCTGGTGGCCGGTATGACAATTTTTCCAAAAAACTTAATTAGCTTTAGGAAAAACAAATAAATAATCACATATACCTGTCCAAATCATTGTAATTTATTTATGTAGGGTTTTTTTGCAGACTCAATAATAACAACAATGTACAGTTGTCTCTATTCTTTACTAGACTTAAGCAGAATAGAAACACAAATAAGGTGTTTTGCATGTTTTTTTCTTTTTTGTTGTTCCTTTTGCTTTTTTGGTTTCTGTTTTTTGGGGTTTTTTTTAATAGAATTGCTATCTAGTAAGTCTTCTGTGAAAAGTGATATTTGTATGTTTGTTAATATCACTTTTCACAGCAGTAGATTTGTTTGCTGGCTGGGAGGCAATGAAAAGTGGTATTAACAAACATACAAGTATCACTTTTCACAGCAGACTTACTCAGCCCTGGCAAGCGGGGGACAAATTAAGCCTTAGATGGGGAGGTGGGTAGGGAGACATTGGGAGCCAGGCGTGATGGGGTGGATGGGTCATGGGCCGGGGGAGGCAGCTGGGGCCAGAGGTGATGAGGGGGGTGGTGATCCTGAAGCCCAGTGGCCGGAGCCTGCCGCCACATGGCCGAAGCTTGCCGCCTGCCACCTCAGAGCTGAAGCCGGAAGCCTGAGCCCCACTGCCCATGGGAAGGTGGAGAACTGACACCAGCTGTCTGCTCCTCTGGTGTTTGTGGCTCTGGGGGTGGGGTATGTGTGTGTGCAGGGCCCAACCCATACTTGCAGACCCAGGGGAGAGGCAAATGCTTGGTCCTCCCAATCACTGCCCAGGTGGCTGTGGCCACAAGAAAAGCCTCTGGTGGCCGCATTTGAGAAATGTTGCTCTAGGGTATAAATCAAAGCCTTACTTGGCTTCCTGGGTGGGTGGGGAGAGGGAGAGGGAGAGGCACAGAAATGCCGTGGGAACTACATCCTTGCACACTTCCTTCCAGGGCTAGAAAATAAGTTCCTGGCCCCCTGGCAATGGTGATGAATAACCTGCCAGATGCTATGCTGGCAAGCGAAAGAAACCCTTCTTGGTGCTGTTTCCAAAGCTGGGTCTTTGCTTTGAGTCTCTCTTCTCCTGCTATGGCACACTGCTGTGCTGAGATGGATGGCACTGCAGGCTGGCGCTGGTCTAGCCAGGACTGGAGATGACCTGAGCAGATTATTGATGTGTTCCCACATTAGCAGCACTTGCCATCTCAGAGGTGCCTCCAAGAAACCAAACGCTCGCAGCCCGAGAGCCAGGGCATGCGGCAACACCACCAGCACTTCTAGTTGCAGCAGCTATGCTGAGAACTGTCCCGCCAGGGGCTGGGACTGAACTAAGCAATTTCCTGGGGCACACAGTAGGTTGGTGCAGCCTCCTACACCTGCTCTATTGTGGTAGCAGCCTGCTCCAGGCCTCTGTTATCCAGGAGGTCAGACTGGATGAAACTCTATGAAGGCCCCACAAACTGATATTTCACCTGTCCTGGAATAGCTAGCTTCTCTACAGAGCTGTGCCTCGTCACTAAACCCTCCTCTTCAGCAGTCTGGTCAGTAGGCTTCTCTGGGATCTCACAGAGGTCCCAGGCCCAAGTAACATAGCTAAACATCGTCTGATCAGCATGGGGCCCTGTCAGGGTTCCCTCCACACTCTGAATTCTGGGGTACAGATGTGGGGACCCGCATGGAAGACCTCCTAAGCTTATTTCTACCAGCTTAGGTTAAAAACTTCCCCAAGGCACAAATCCTTCCTTTTCCTTGGACGGTATTGCTGCCACCACCAACTGAGTTAGACAAAGATTCAGGAAAAGGACCACTTGGAGCCCTATCCCCCCCCCGCCCCCAAAAAAATATCCCCACAAGCCCTTCACCCCCTTTCCTGGGGGGCCTTGAGAATAATATACCAACCATTAGGTTAACAAAATGAGCACAGACCAAATCCCTGTTTTTTAGGACACTGAAAATCAATCAGGTTCTTAAAAGAAGAATTTTATTAAAAAAAAAAAAGTAAAGGAATCACATCTGCAAAATCAGGATGGAAGATAACTTTACAGGGTAAATAAAAAGATTTTAAACCCAGAGGATTCCCCTCTGATTCTGCTTCCCTGTTACAAAACAGGAATAAAATTACTGGTACCTCTTAGCATAGGGGAAATTCACAAGCTAAAACAAAAGATAATCTAATACATTTCCTTGCTATTACTTACAATTTGTAATCTTAGATGCTTATTTCAGGTAGGGGTTTAGGAGATGTTTTCTCCTGCCCTGGTCCCTCTCTGTCTAAGAGAGAACAACAAAGAGGCACAAACAAAAACCTCCCCCGACAGATTTGAAAAGATCTTCTTCCCTTATTGGTCCATTTGGTCAGGGCCAACCAGGTTATTTGAGCTTCTTAACCCCTTACAGGTAAAGGAGGGATTTTTTGCTCCCCGTAGCTGTATGTTTATGACAGGCCTGCTGGATTTAGCAGCTGGGTTGGCTTCATGCCTTAGCGCTTCAGTAATGTTTCCACTCTCCAGACTCCCCTGTTATTTTGCTCTCTGTTCCCTTGCGTGCAGGGCTGGGTGGGTGCTGCGAAGTGTTGTGTAATTTCTATGTAAGTAACCCTTTGAATTCATTTTGGAATAAGTAGGTTGGCAGAACATAGCACTGAGTTCCTCTGGCTTGTTGTTATGTCCCAGATCAATAACTCATAGCACAGACCTGCATCAAATGTGTGTGTGAGATTCACGCAGCCACTGCTCACATGAGAGGAGCGGGTGGGCTCAGTTCTAACCTCGAAGCTTGCAGAGCCTGCTGTAGAGCTCATCATTATGCTCAGGCCTTGGTTTCTCGCAGCAGTTTGCTTTGATGTTCATTTCAGAGATGTAACTTAGGTACAGCAAATCTATATCCAATTACAGCTCCTGAGACAGCTGCTGTGTTCCTGGAAGGTGAGAGGTGTGCATTCCCTCATGCCTTGGCAGTTCTTTTATAGAAATCCCTAATAGGAAACCAGTTCTTAAAACGATCCCTGCCTGGGCATATCACATGGCACAGGAGCAAGCACACGGTAGCGCATTAGCAGTTTGAGCCAGTGCACCAGTCACTGCAAAGCCTTCACTTGTGACTCCGTGATCCTGGGGCTGGTTTTGCCTGCTGGCTGTGGTCCTAAGGGGCAACTGCACTGGCCCACCATCATTGTAATGCAGCAGTGCTCTGGCAAAGCTCCTTTTCTCCAGCACACCGAGATGCCAGAACACGGGTGTGGTATAGGACTTACTGTGCAGCAGGTGCGGCGGAAGGCCCCTAAAAGTGGGAGGGCCACTCACGCTGGAACAGTGGCCCTGGCCCCTACACCACCCCTTCCCCCGAGACTCCGCCCCCATGCCTCCTCTTCACCCAAGCCCCCACCCCTGCACCCCTTTTCCCCTGAAGCACCTCTCCCTGCTCACTCCTCTCCGTCTCCTCCCTCCCATTGCTCGCATAGCTCTCCCACTTTTAAAAGTGAAGAGGCCATGGCCCCCTGGCCCCGCCTGTTCCAGCACCCCTGCTGTGCCAGCACTGAATCACTCAGGGATGCTCTTGACACCAGTGCTCTGGTACACAGGCAGTGACCTTCACCTTTCTCTGCTTCTGCCATAGTCAGATTTCAGCCACCTCCAAGGAAAACATGTTGCAACTGTCCCATGTAATTCAGATCATGCCCAATTCAGTTCTCTTTCAACAGAATTGGTATTAAATGTCAACCTTATAGGAGTAGAGAGAAACCTATCAAATAAGAGTACATCCCCTCAGTGGGATAATATCAAAGTAATAGAATGCTGGCATTACACTAACTGTTCCAGGGTATGACAAGATTACCTGGTAAATTTCCCACAATGAAACTCTGGCTTCTGGAAGAGATGAGATAAAGCAGAAATGGCAGGTGTCTCAGAAACAGATCCAACAGAAAGAGGGAAGGATGAAAAGGGGGAACCGATGAGCACTCATTTAGAACAAAATGAAAATGTTCAGAACAAAATTAATCAAGGCACTAAGAGATGTGAAGAGAAGAAATTTTTCAATTGCCTATGTGCCAGTGCTAGGATCCTGGGTAATAAACAAGAGGAATTGGAATTACTCATTTATAATATACTCATGTATAATTGAAACCTGGTGGAAAGAGTCACTGGTTGGGAATGTTAAAATCACTGGTTATAACCTATTTAGGAAATATTGAATGGGCAAAAGGGGAGGGGGAGTGTCAAATATCATTCCTTGTTTCTGAGTTACTGACAACTGGGATACAAATAATCTTGAATGCTGATGGATCAGTATCCTCACACATAAACACAGCATCAGGTGCTAGTTGGTGTGTGATACAGACAACTGAATCTCACACAGGAACAAGATAACCAGCTCCTTGAGCACATCCCTGTAATGTGTAGGGGAAAAGCTGTGTTATCACGGGGATTTCAGTCTGAGTGACATAGTTTGAAGGTGTCATGTTGCCAGTGCAGTACTAAATTGTCCTCGGAATTTGTGACATTCTATACCTTGGGGGAGCGTATGGTAACCCCCATAGCCCTCATTTTCATGTAACCGTGATCTTACATATAAAGCATGCCTTGTAAGGTATCAGGGAAAAGGTTACGATCTGCTGAAAGTCATTTCTCTATCCATATATGTGTATCATTAATGCATGTGAAGTTATGAAAATTGTGTTGTGTGGTTGTCACTAAAACATGCTGTAAGTTGGGGAATCAGACAGATATTAGCTCCCCAGAGGCAACAGCAAGGAAAGTAACCAATGCCACAGTGGGGTGTCAAATAACCCGTCAACAGCCGTTGTCCAGCAAGGGAGCTACAAAGCACCTGCATGAGGCCACGCAAGGGGAATTGCTCAACCTTGCTTGGAGAAAGAACAGGAGTACTTGTGGCACCTTAGAGACTAACAAATTTATTTGAGCATAAGTTTTCGTGGGCTACAGCCCACTTCTTTGGATGCGTAGAATGGAACATATATTGAAGAGATATATATACACATTCAGAGAGCATGAAAAGGTGGGAGTTGTCTTACCAACTCTGAGAGGCCAATTAAGTAAGAGAAAAAAATGTTTGAAGTGATAATCAAGATAGCCCAGTACAGACAGTTTGCTAAGAAGTGTGAGAATACTTACATGGGGAGATAGATTCAATGTTTGTAATGTCTCAGCCATTCCCAGTCTTTATTCAAACCTAAATTGATTGCGTCTAATTTGCTTGGGGAGACTCACCAGTGCCCTCCAGACATGCCTGGACTTGTGCTCTCCAAGCACATGGACTGAGGGCATAAAACAGAGAGAGTGGACACACACTGGGCCCTTCTCCTGCCCCCACCTTCGCTGCAAGCAACTAAGACACTAAGAAGAAGACAAGGCTCCAACAGAGGAGGTTGGCCCAGGTTTAAGGAACAAGCCTGTATATTAAGGACAGCAATATCCAGTGGGGTCAGAAAAACTGCTTAATCTAGATGTTGCCCAGTCTAATAGGGTTGAGAGTTTAGACTGCATGCTTATATTTTATTTTGGTAACCACTCTGACTTTTTGCCTATCACTTAATATCTATCTTTGTAGATAATAAATTTGTTTGTTTATTCTACCTGAAGCAGTGCATTTGGTTTGAAGCGTATCAGAGACTCCCCTTGCGATAACAAGCCTGGTACATATCAATTTCTTTGTTAAATTGATGAACTCATATAAGCTTGCAGCGTCCAGTGGGCATAACTGGACATTGCAAGCCGGAGGTTCCTAGGATTGCGTCTGGGACCGGAGATATTGGCTAGTGTCATTCAGTTGCACGATCCAAGCAGCTTACATGCCAGAGGCTGTGCGTGAACAGCCCAGGAGTGAGGGTTCTCACAGCACAGCAGGGTAAGGCTGGCTCCCAGAGTCAAGGATTGGAGTGATCTAGCAGCTCACCAGTCCAGATAACACCATAGGGGAATGTCACAGAATTTCTAAACATTATAGATAACAATTTCCTGTCTCAAAAAGCGTTACAGCCAACATGGAGTAATCCTACATCAGACCTTATCTTGACAGAGAAAGAGTAACTAATCACAGAACTAAAAATTAGAGGTTGCTTGGGTGCAATTGATCTTGACCTTGATTACAATTGTGTGCAAACAGAATAAAGTTCAAATCCATTATTATAAAAAACAAAACAAAACTGGGTGTTTTAAAAGGGCCAGGGTCACAAAGCTGAAAACAATTATGAGCCAAATCAGCTGGGAGAAAGAATTTCAACAGAAAAATATGAATGATAATTGGGAATTGTTAAAAAATATTTTCTTGGATGTCCAAAATCCATAACTGAGAAAGAAGACCACATTATTTAAAAAGCCAGATTGCCTTGGGGGGGGGGGGGGGGTGTGAAGGCAGCTATACAAATAATTTACATATATAAAACAAATGGGGGAAAGGATAAGTTGATAGTAATTACTATCAATCGGAAGGGATTGTAGAAAATGGATGAATATTAGGAACAAAAGGGTAGAATTATTGGTAATAATGCAGAAGAGGCAGAAGCGTTCAATAAATATTTCTGTTCTGTATTTGGGAAAAGGCTAGATGATTTTATCATATGATATGATTGTGATGGGTTGGATCATAGAAACCCCCTTGCGGCTGCCAAATGATGTGCCAAGACTACTTCTGCCCCTGCTTTACTGCCCTGGCAGCTTAGGACTTCAGTGCCCTGCCTGGTTTGAGCCAGACCCGCTAGCCTGATTCAAACCCAGACCCAGGTCTGAACCACATCTCCTAACAGCTGTAGGCTTGACTGAAAGCAACTTAAAAAGTGTTCCCGTCTTTAACACTCAGATACCCAACTCCCAGTGGGGTCCACACCCCAAATAAATCTGTTTTACCCTGTATAAAGCTTATACAGGGTAAACTCTTCAATTGTCCGCCCTCTATAACACTGATAGAGAGAAATGCACAGCTGTTGGCCCCCCAGGTATTAATACATACTCTGGGTTAATTAATAAGTAAAAAATGATTTTATTAAATACAGAAAATAGGATTTAAGTGGTTTCAAGTAGTAACAGACAGAACAAAGTGAATTACCAAGCAAAATAAAATAGAACACACAAGTCTATGTCTAAGAAACTGAATACAGATAAAAACTTCACCTAGTAAGCTTCCTTTTACAGACTAGTCTTCTTCTAGTCTGGGTCCAGCAATCACTCAGACCCCCTGTAGGGACTGTCCTTTGTTCCAGTTCCTTTCAGGTATCCTTGGGAGTGGGGAGCTTTAGCCAGCTCAAGACAAAATGGAGGGGTCTCCCACTGGCTTAAATAGACTTTCTCTTGAGGGTGGAGACCCCCTCCTCTCTCCTATGCAAAGTCCAGCTTCAGGATGGAGTTTTCGAGTGACATGGGCAAGCCACATGTCCATGCATCACTCAGTTTTTACCAGTCAAGCCACATTCCTGGGAAGGCTCAGATGTGGATTGGCATCTTCAAGTTCATTGTTGACTTAAGTGGTTTTTCACTGGGCACTTAATTTGCACTTTTCTCAAGAAGCTGACCAAATGCTCTACTAGGCTAGTTAAAATCATAGAATAGCAGGGTTGGAAGGGACCTCAGGAGATCATCTAGTCCAACCCCCTGCTCAAAGCAAGACCAATCCCCAGACAGATTTTTACCCCAGTTCCCTAAATGGCCCCCTCAAGGATTGAACTCACAACCCTGGGTTTAGCAAGCCAATGCTCAAACCACTGAGGGGGGAGGGATGGGCTGGCTATAATCAAGCCAGTACACAGCCAATATTCATAACTTCGAATACAAAAATGATACATGCATACAAATAGGATGAATACATTCAGTAGATCATAACCTTTAAGTAGATAAGTTACATGGCATATGTAGCCTAAAACATATTCCAGTACAATCATATACAATCATAAGCATATTCCATAAAGCCTTATGGGGGCACAATGATGATAAAACACTTTCCATTCTGGCAGTAACCCATGAGGTTTTTAGGGACATAGGACTGGAAGGGACCTGGGACAATGATCCGGTCCCCTGTGGTCACAGGTAACCCTGTCAAATAATCCTATTCATACACGTATCAAGATACATCTTAAAACTAGTCAGGTTTCTTTCCCCCACTACTCATAGTGGGAGGCTGTTCCAGACCCCCACCCCTCTGATGGTTAGAATCTTCTCATTTCCAGCCTAAATGTACTCTTGGCCAGTTTATCCCCATTTGTTCTCGTGCCAATGTTGTCCTGTAACTTAAATAGCTCTTCCCCTCACTGGTGTTTATCCACCTGTTATATTTACAGAGAGCAATCGGATCCCCTCTCAGTCTTCCTTTCACCAGGCTAACCAAGCCAAGTTCTTTTAGTCTCTTCTCAAAAATAGTTCCTCCACTCCTCTGCTTATCCTAGTAGTCCTTCTCTGCACCTGTTCTGGTTTCAATTCATCTTTCTTGAACATGAGTGAGCAGGATTGTACACAGTATTCCAAATGAGGTCTTACTAGTGTCTTGCACGAACACTTTCCAAGGGTGGTGGTAGATTCTCCATCACTAGCCATTTTAAAATCATGACTGGATTTTTTTTCTTAAGATCTGTTCTAGAAATTATTGTGGGGCAGGTCTCTGGCTGTCACACACAGGTGGTAAGACTAGATGATCACAATGGTCCCTTCGGGTCTTACACTCTATGATTTCTACTGGAAATGCCTTGCTGCCTATATCCTAGAATCTCATTTGCCTTTTTCATGACTGCATCACACTGATGGCACACAGTCATCTGTAATGCAATCGACATTATATGATGAGATAACTGGCTCTGTGGATGAGGGGAAAGCAGTGGATGTGTTATTCCTTGACTTTAGCAAAGCTTTTGATACGGTCTCCCACAGTATTCTTGCCGCCAAGTTAAAGAAGTATGGGCTGGATGAATGGACTGTAAGGTGGATAGAAAGCTGGCTAGATTGTCGGGCTCAACGGGTAGTGATCAATGGCTGCATGTCTAGTTGGCAGCCAGTTTCAAGCGGAGGTCCTGGGGCCGGTTTTGTTTAATATCTTTATTAATGATCTGGAGGATGGTGTGGACTGCACTCTCAGCAAGTTTGCAGATGACACTAAACTAGGAGGCGTGGTAGATACACTAGAGGGTAGGGATCAGATACAGAGGGACCTAGACAAATTAGAGGATTGGGCCAAAAAAACCCTGATGAGGTTCAACAAGGACAAGTGAAGAGTCCTGCACTTAGGACGGAAAAATCCCATGCACTGCTACAGACTAGGGACCGAATGGCTAGGTAGCAGTTCTGCAGAAAAGGACCTAGGGGTCACAGTGGACGAGAAGCTGGATATGAGTCAACAGTGTGCTCTTGTTGCCAAGAAGGCTAACGGCATTTTGGGCTGTATAAGTAAGGACATTGCCAGCAGATCGAGGAACGTGATCGTTCCCCTTTATTCGACATTGGTGAGGCCTCATCTGGAATACTGTGTCCAGTTTTGGGCCCCACACTACAAGAAGGATGTGAAAAAATTGGAAAGAGTCCAGCGGAGGGCAACAAAAATGATTAGGGGTCTGGAGCACATGACTTATGAGGAGAGGCTAAGGGAACTGGGATTGTTTAGTCTCCAGAAGAGAAGAATGAGGGGGGATTTGATAGCAGCCTTCAACTACCTGAAGGGGGGTTCCAAAGAGGATGGAGCTCGGCTGTTCTCAGTGGTGGCAGATGACAGAACAAGGAGCAATGGTCTCAAGTTGCAGTGGGGGAGGTCCAGGTTGGATATCAGGAAAAACTATTTCACTAGGAGGGTGGTGAAACACTGAAATACGTTACCTAGGGAAGGAGTCTCCTTCCTTAGAGGTTTTTAAGGCCCGGCTTGTCAAAGCCCTGGCTGGGATGATTTAGCTGGGAATTGGTCCTGCTTTGAGCAGGGGGTTGGACTAGATGACCTCTTGCGATCCCTTCCAACTCTGATATTCTATGATTCTATGACTAATACAGCCATGGTGGGTGAGGTGTTTGATATATTCAATTGTTGTATGCAATGTAGTTGTAACCATGTCAGTCCCACCTTGTCTCTCTAGTATCCCGGGACCGACACAGCGACAACTACACTGCATAATACAGCCACGTCATTCCTCTTCCTTTGTCATTTCCTACTGATGAGCCCCCAATTTATAGCAGAAATTCTTGCTATTAGTCCCTAAATGTATTACCTTGCACTTTGTACTATTACATTTAATGCAATTTCTATTACCATGTTAAACGGGAGCATCTATATTTCTAATTCAGCAGGTCCAAATAACTTGCACCTGAAAGTTTCAAAAGAGCTGGCTGAGGAACTCTCTGGACCAGGGTAGGCAACCTATGGCTCGTGAGCTGATTTTCAGTGGCACTCACACTGCCCGGGTCCTGCAGTCTGGGGGGCTCTGCATTTTAATTTAATTTTAAATGAAGCTTCTTAAACATTTTAAAAACCTTATTTACTTTACATTCAACAATAGTTTAGTTATATATTATAGACTTCTAGAAAGAGACCTTCTAAAAACATTAAAATGTATTACTGGCACGCAAAAGCTTAAATCAGAGTGAATAAATGAAGACTCTGCACACCACTTCTGAAAGGTTGCCGACCCTTGCTCTGGACCATTAAAATGGATTTTCAATAAATCTTGGAACACCAGGTAAGTTTCAGAGGACTGGAGGAAAGCTAATATTGTGCCAATATGTAAAAAGGCTAAACGGGATGACCTGAATAATTATAGAGCTGACAGCCTGATATCAATCCTGGGCAAATAAAGGAACAGTTGATAATTGACTGGATTACTAAAGAATTAAAGGAGGGTAATATAATTAATGCCAATAAACACAGGTTTATAGAAAATAGATCTTGTCAAATGAACTTTATATTTTTTATGAGATTACCGGTTTCATTGATAAAGGTAATAGTGTTGATGTAATACACTTAAATTTCAGTAAGGAATTGGGTTTGATAACTGCATGACATTTTTAATAAGAAACTAGAACAATATAAATTCAACATTACACATATTAAATGGTTTAAAAACTGGCTCACTGAGATGTTTCAAAATGTAATTGTAAATGGGGAATCACCATAGAGTGAGTGTGTTTCTAGTGGGGTCCCACTGGGATTTGTTCTAGCCCAACGCTATTTAAACATTTTTATCAATGACCTAAAAGAAAATTTTATAATCATCACTGATAAAGTCTGCAGTTAACGCAAAGATTAGGGGAGTGATAAATAATGAAGAGAACAGGTTACTGATACAAAGCGATCTCGATCACTTGGTAAGATGGGTACAAGCAAGCAGTGTGTGTTTCAGTATGGCCAAATGTAAGGTCATGCATCTGGGAACAAAGAATGCAGACCACACATGCACCGTATCCTGAGAAGCAGTGACTCGGAGAAGGACTTGGGGATCCTGATGGATAATAAGCTAAACATGAGATCCCAGCATGATTCTGTGGCCAAAGGGGCTAATGCGACCCTTGGCTGTATAAACAGGGAACTCTCAAGTCAGAATAGAGAGGTTATATTACCTTTGTATTTGGCACTTGTGTGAATGCTACAGGTATGTTTTGGTGTCCACAATTCAAGAAGGATAGTGAAAAATTGGAGAGGATTCAGCCAAGAATCACAATAATGATTAAACTATTGGAAAGCAGGTATTATAGTGAAAGTCTCAAGGAGCTCCATTTCTGTAGCTTAAGAAAGAGAAGGTTAAAGGGTGACTTGATCACAGTCTCTAAGTCACTATGAGGGGAACACAAATTTGTTAATAGAGGGCTTCAGTCTAGCAGACAAAGGTATAATAAGATTGAATGTCTGGAAGTGGAAGCTAAACAAATTCATACTGGGAATAAGGCACAAATTTTCAGCAGTGAGGGTTATCAGTCGTTGGAACAACTTACCCAGGATTGTGGTGGATTCTGCATTGCTGGGAATCTTTAAATCAGGACTGGACGTTTCTCTAAAAGATGTGTTCTAATTCAAACAGAAATTAATTCAGTGCAGATCTCTGGCCTGTGTCATGCAGGCAGTCAGATTAGATGATCACAAATGGTCCCTTCTGGCCTTATACTCTATGAATGTATGTAGCTAGCTACCTCCTCCAGTGTTCTGCTCCTTCCTTGTAGATCTTATGTGACAGGGCGGTTATTTCCAGGGCTTCATGTCTGCTCATTAACAATGGGAGAACGGTAGGCATTTGCTGATAAAAGATCCTGTTTAAACTGTGTTTCTTGCTCTGAAGAACATACCTGGAAAGTAGGGTGTACATGGAAGCCTCCATTTCCCCAGTCCACATCAAATGTTCCAGCTCTACTCCCTAGTATTGTTGTTTATTTCCACTGGGGCCCTTCCCGATACAGATTTCTCCACAAAGGAATGCTGTTGTTTTTCCCTAAGTCTTACTTGCGTATCCATTAGCTTCTCTACACAGCACCCCAGTGGTACTGTATTGCTATGCAAATAGAAGAAAGCTCTAATTTGCAATATAGCTAAAAATAAAGAAGAATTATTAAGATTAATTATTAATATCTTCCAGGGCTATGGATACAATTTAAATGTTCTTACATGCCAACACTGTGACCTGTCAGCAATCTGATTGGCTGCAGTTCCATTAAAGTTGACAGTCACCCCTCATTTCCCAGGCCATTCTGCACAAGCTGGCTTTGAGGAACATCACAAGCATTCTGAGGTGTCACTGGATTGAGGCAGTGTTGGGAGGTCACAGTACAGTGTAACAAAGCTGTGACACCCCAACTACAATGTTTTCTCTGGAAGGCAAAACTCTAGTTTGAACTCACACCCTCAGGGACAGCTCATAAACCCCATTGCCTTCTTTCACTTCACTGCTCACTGGAGGGAAAATGAAACTTCAAGCGTCTCTTGCTTATTCATTTCTAAATGATTCTTTCATTTAAACATGACACTGTTGGAAATGCTTGTCCCATTCCATGTCTGCTGTATCTCTTGCAAAGCTTACGCCGCTCCATGTGCTCACAAGTGTGTGCGGTCGTCAGCGTTCGCATTTGAATATGCCTCTTGTGCAATGTTTTGAACTTCGGGACACAAATTTTAATGTCACTGAATGTATATAATATGCAAATTAGCCCATCATATGGAGTCATCATTGCTGAGCAGAATTTGCATACCAAGTGAGTTCAGGCTTCAGATATGAAGATTGAGTCTTAGTGGCTCCCAGGGGTTGTCACTGTATGAACCGCTTCCATTGGCGGCAACTGCTCTGACAGGCTACCCAGCTACTAGCTGAGGGCCTGTTGTAGGACAGGGATGCTCAGGAAATCATGCTGTGGCAGTTGTGCTTATTTGGCATGTCAGGTCCTATTTTACATTAATGGCCAGACTGTGCCTGCCCCTCTTCTACCTCCACCTCCTCAGCATGGAGCAAAGAATTGTTATTCTTGGCTCATCATAACTGTGAGGAAAATCAAATCCCATCTGTTTCTTTCAAAAGGAGGGAACAGAATGAGAGAATCGGCAGCAAACTCCTCTTGCTAAACACCCCCGTCCTGCCCATCACCATCTCTAGCCTTGCTGTGCCTCATGCTTGGGTCAGTGGTATAAACAAAGTGCCTTTCCTCCTGGCACCGTCAGTCATCTGGCTGGTCCCCAGGGAGCCCTCCAAAACCACCTTGATAGCTACATACCATGAGCATTAGCCTGGTAGATGGCACTTCTGTGCACCTCAGTATTAAAACAACATTTGCTGGACTACCATGCAGGTTAGAATGCTCCTACAGCACCAAGCACAATGGGGCTCTGATCTTTATTGGGATTTTGAGCACAGCCATAATATACATAGCTCTAATAAGTAATTAGCTGAGATTTCTTTAGCTCTGTGGCGAAACAGGCATTTCTTTAGTAATCTCCTGTTTTTACTCCTACGTTACATTGTTCACCTAAAACACCGACAAGAAAGAACCCAACCAGTTTCCATACTAGTTTTGTTTGGCTGTCCAGAGGACAGTTGTGCAGCTCACTTAGCTGTTAACTTCTTTTTCTTTTTTATACTTAAAAAAGGGAATATTTAATTAAAATGTTTGGAAAAAGAACCCACGACTGCTTCCTGCTAAGTCAGTAGCAGCCACACCTCGGGCCCATGAATTCCCTTCTATAAACACCTGGGCCTTCGGCCTTGACATGAGTTCTTGTGGCTAAGGCTAAGGGACTCCAGAAACCTGAGTTCCTTGGATCTGCCTGTGTGACTCAGGCAAATCACTTAATTTCTTTGGGCCTCAGTTCGGGGTAATGAAACTCCCTTTCATCCTGTCTTTTCTCTCTCCTCTCTTTGAGGAGGGAATTTTCAAAGGCAGACCTGGGAATTGATGCCTAGTTCCCATTTGAGAAACCACTTTCCCACCTCCCTCTCAAATGTTCAGCTCTCTGAGGTAAGGCCTGTCTCCTGTGTATGTTTAGCATCTAGAAAAGCGTGGCTCTGTGCTTTGTTGGGGTCCAGGAGCTACCATAATAAAAGTGATTACAGCTGGGTAAAGAATTGAATTCCATTTTTGCAAAACATTTCTAACAAGTGTGAAAATTTAACTTTGTAGAAAACAATGTTTTCAGTGAAAAATTAAAAATTAAACTTTTTCAAAAGACATTTTTATTCCCTGCTCCCCAACTTTCTTCCTAGAAAAGGAGGAGGGAAGGAAGTGAGAGAAAATTGGAGTGGGAACTTTAAAAAAACCCCACCCAAACAAATGGAAAAAAAAACTAAACTAAAATTTGTAAAAGGTTCAAAAATTTTCATTGGAAAAAATACAACTTTTACTAAAATGATTTTTTTCTGTAAAGATGTCATTTTGGTCAAAGAGCCATTTTTTGTCCCTCCTCTCATCCCCCCAATCCAATAAAAAACTGCCCAAAAGTTTTTGATTAGCTCTACACATTATAATAACCATTGCAGAGATGGATGCCTCCCAAATAGAGGGCACACGTCTTTTTCCAGCATTTCTTCACCTTCAAATACAAGGAAAGAAATCAGTGAAGCTCAGAGACTTTAGAGTTAGGGTAGAATTTTCAAAAGTATCTAAATAACATCAGAGCCTAAGTGCTATTTTCAGAAGTGACATTAGCCCCTTGTGAGCCTAGATCTCATTAAATGTCATTGTGACTTAGTCTCCAAAGTGCCTGAGTCACTTTGGAAAGGGCGACTTAGGCTCTGAGATGCTTTTGAACTGTTACTTTTAGCTAATATATCATCCCCCTTCCCACCACTAGCACATCTTCCCTTTTAGCCACTTGTGCTGATGATACCGCCTTGGTGGTGGTAGCCGTGTGTAACAGCATGTTTTATTATTGCTTATCGAGCTTTTAATGGAAATACTGCTCAAGCACCAGTTCAGCATAAGCAAGAAGACCCAGGGGACTGACTGTTCTTTGGAAGCTGTGGAATGCTGTGTTATAAACATTTAGAATTTACAATGTTTTGTAACTATTACCTTTTCCCTTTACATCTGCAGTCAGTGTAGCAACAAACAGCAGTGACTTTCAGCTCTCATTGCTGAATAAATCATCCCAAATCCTCTGCTGGAATGATGGGAGAATGTTCGAGTGAGTGAAGAGAGCGGGAGAGTGCAAGTTTCTAATCCCTTCTCACTATGAGCCTCCCTTTGTGGCCTGGGGCAAGTCCTGTAGCCTGCTGGTGCTTGGTTTCCCCGCGGCAGCTTTGAAAATATCGGTCCAAGTATTATTATTTAATCATAAATTGGTATTGTCTCTTCCTAGTACATGGATGAAAACAGGTGTTTTCCTGTGTCTCAATGGGAGAGCCTTGATATTCTCTCTCTGCTCTGAAGAATGGGCATAGTTGTAATAATGCAAAACTCACATTTGAGTGAGTGCCCTGCTCTCAGGAACCGTGAGTAGGAGAAGGAGAATTGAAAGGTGAGCCAGGCTGGAGCCTCTAAGTTCCTTGGTACAAAGTCTGGCAGCATTGTCTTGTTATCTGCAAATAGGCAAGCGGAGAAATGCGTGTGAAATGACAAACCGTACAATGATGTGATGGATTTGCCTCGAGGACTTTGGGGCAGACATGAGGGGGATTTTTTTTTTTCCAGATGATGTGAGGAAGGCTCCTGGCTGAAATGGCCGTTCTAACAGCTCCTCTGCCTGGAATTTTATTAACACTGTTTTTCATTTTTATTACTTTGATGCCATAAAATGTTATGAAAAAGGTTCAACTAGCTCTGTTAACCTCCAGGGAGGAATCTTTGGGGTTTGCACTCTCCTGCTACTGAGGCCAGATCAGCTATGAAGCACCCTACTGGGTATAGTTGGAAAACCCTAAACATCTCTGTGCTTTCTGCTTTACTTTTTCTTGTGCAATATATTGTTCTTTTTGCAAAGAAAACAGCAGGATAAATAGTTACATGAAAGGCGACTTGCAGAGGAGAATAGCAGTGGGATTGTGTCCTTTCCTTCTCTCTAGGATTAACAAAGAAGGGTTGAAAGGTTCTTTTCAACCTTTAAATATAAATAATATTAAATATTGTGTTCCCTGTTTTTTCTGGAGGCCTCCATGGGGAACTTGAGAATTAGAGCTTTCTCAGCCGTTAACTGGAGGGGTTGAATCACTAATGAAAAGATCTTTTCTCCCAACTATTCATCAGGCATTTGAGTTAAAAATGTTCAACAAATACAAACAAAAAACCTCCAGAGTTTTAAACAATCTGATTAAAAATCTCTTCCCTGCCAGTTACTCAGGTTTCATTTTGTGATATTATGTCATGATCCTATTAATTCTCTGTAGAAATTATCTGTAAAGCCTTCCAGGTAAACAAGATCTGAATATCTATTAATCTGATTAATAACCCCTCCCCCCCAAAAATTGTATCACATATATCATAAAGATGCAAAAATGGTACAAACCCATATCTTTCCTTTTGAAGCTACCTTTATTGTAACAGTAGGATTTATTTTAAACTCACAAGACAAAGGAAAGTGAGTTTTTAAATTCCATCTCAAGATATATTCAGACTTTGGCAGAATTTGCATGCTGTACATTACAATGGCACAATAGGGCAGACATTGAATTTCAGACTTCTAATGCAGTGCTGTGTGGTTTGCAATGATCTTTTTATTGTTTTTCCCTGCTTAATAAAAGTTAAATATACAAATTTGAAATTAACATGCTATTGTCTTGGCAAACAATGAAGCACATTCTTAATCATCACTTTGGCCTATATGGCACCTTGCTATGACAAAAATCCTTTGCTTCACTATCATTGATGTCTGGATGGCTCTGGAAATATTGTTGGTTAGTGAACTGCTGGAGGGACAGTATGGGGAGCACTAACCATTGGACTGAATTCTCCCCTGCGTCGCACTCCAGTCGGCACAGGGGATGGGGTCTGTCAAGGCAGCCAGTTACATCCAATGCTACATCCACCCAGCCCATTGTCAGTTATGGCACCACGAGGGCAGCTCTAACGTATGCCACTGGTTGCCCCGAGTGATCTTATGTGAGTGGAGGGTTAGCAGTGGAGCGCTGCTCTGCCTTATCCACTCCCTCCTCTGTGCATGGGGTGGGGCATCTGGCACAGAAGATGGCTGTCCCCTGTGCCCAGGGAATTCTCTGCTGGGAAGCAGTAGCCATAAAAATCTTTTAAGTGTTCTTATCGTCATGAAAATGACTGTAGCTGTAATTATAATGATCTTGTAATGTTTTGTGTAATTTCCTGTTGCTATTATTCCTTGCAACCAACAGTAAAACACACATGAAAGAGAGTCACTTAAAAGGACAGCATTAACTTGAAAACAAAATCCTGACTGAAAAGCCTGGGCCTGCTAAATTTACAAGTTATCCTGAAGATTATTATAACTCAAAGGTTGGCCAAAAAGAAATGTGTTCTCTCTTTTCAGTGTGTGAACATTGTCCATTTGACAACACGGTGGGTAAAGGAAGCTTCACACTCCCCTGGGATAGGAAGGTAGGGAGACCCCAATCCTGTCGCACTTCCTAACATGAGTCCTCCTATTGGCAGTAGTGGGGCTTCTCATGGGAGTAATGCAATGCACATGCAAGATCAGAGCCTGTCTGTGGCCGCCTTGGTGAAAAGACACCCCCCCCCAGAAGATCAACAGCTGAACAGAAACCCCTTTGTGAAAAAGTAAGAGGGTTTTTTAAAAACTTCCTACATGCTGTTCATAGGAGCCTCTGCCAGGAACTGGATTTAAAAAAATTAGTTCTAAAAGAAGTCGCACTAGCAATGTCCCTTTAATCTCTCTGTGCTTGTGTTTACGTGTGTGAACTGGGTAGTCAGACTGGTCTCCCAGCAATAGGGCATGGCACTCACAGGAAGGGGGAGTTTTACTCTTCTGGGACATCCCTGAATCCCACAGCAGCCCCTGCTTGAGTCAGAGATGTGAGCTGCTGCTGTTATCTTAAGTGCCTATACACAAATGCAAGAAGCCTGGGAAACAAGCAGGGAGAACTGGAAGTCCTGGCACAGTCAGAGAACTATGATGCGATTGGAATAACAGAGACTTGGTGGGATAACTCACATGACTGGAGTACTGTCATGGATGGATATAAACTGTTCAGGAAGGACAGACAGGGAAGAAAAGTTGGGGGAGTTGCGTTGTATGTAAGAGAGTAGTATGACTGCCCAGAGCTCCGGTATGAAACTGCAGAAAAACCTGAGAGTCTCTGGATAAAGTTGAGAAGTGTGAGCAACAAGGGTGATGTCGTGGTTGGAGTCTGCTATAGACCACCAGACCAGGGGGATGAGGTGGACGAGGCTTTCTTCTGGCAACTAGCAGAAGTTGCTAGATCGCAGGCCCTGGTTCTCATGGGAGACTTTAATCACCCTAAAAAGAAGAACAGGAGTACTTGTGGCACCTTAGAGACTAACAAATTTATTAGAGCATAAGCTTTCGTGGACTACAGCCCACTTCTTCGGATGCATATAGAATGGAATATATATTGACGAGATATATATACACACATACAGAGAGCATAAACAGGTGGGAGTTGTCTTACCAACTCTGAGAGGCCAATTAATTAAGAGAAAAAAAACTTTTGAAGTGATAATCAAGCTAGCCCAGTACAGACAGTTAAGAAGTGTGAGAATACTTACAAGGGGAGATAGATTCAATGTTTGTAATGGCTCAGCCATTCCCAGTCCTTATTCAAACCGGAGTTGATTGTGTCTAGTTTGCATATCAATTCTAGCTCAGCAGTCTCTGTAGATGGACTACAAGCTATCAGGAACAGTATCCCTGATAATGTCACAGCTAACCTGGTGGCTGAACTTTGTGATTTTGTCCTCACCCACAACTATTTCACATTTGGGGACAATATATACCTTCAAGTCAGCGGCACTGCTATGGGTACCCGCATGGCCCCACAATATGCCAACATTTTTATGGCTGACTTAGAACAACGCTTCCTTAGCTCTCGTCCCCTAACGCCCCTACTCTACTTGCGCTACATTGATGACATCTTCATCATCTGGACCCATGGAAAAGAAGCCCTTGAGGAATTTCACCATGATTTCAATAATTTCCATCCCACCATCAACCTCAGCCTAGATCAATCCACACAAGCGGTCAGTTTCCTGGACACTACTGTGCTAATAAGCGATGGTCACATAAATACCACCCTATACGGGAAACCTACTGACCGCTACACTTACCTACATGCCTCCAGCTTCCATCCAGGACACACCACACGATCCATTGTCTACAGCCAAGCTCTAAGATATAACCGCATTTGCTCCAATCCCTCGGATAGAGACAAGCACCTACAAGATCTCTATCAAGCATTCTTAAAACTACAATACCCACCTGCTGAAGTGAAAAAACAGATTGACAGAGCCAGACGAGTACCCAGAAGTCACCTCCTACAAGACAGGCCCAACAAAGAAAATAACAGAACACCACTAGCTGTCACCTTCAGCCCCCAACTAAAACCTCTCCAGCGCATCATCAGAGATCTACAACCTATCCTGAAAGATGATCCTTTACTCTCACAGATCTTGGGAGACAGACCTGTCCTCGCTTACAGACAACCCCCCAACCTAAAGCAAATACTCACCAGCAACCACACATCACTGAACAAAACCACTAACCCAGGAACCTATCCTTGTAACAAAGCCCGATGCCAACTCTGTCCACATATCTATTCAAGTGACATCATCATAGGACCTAATCACATCAGCCATACCATCAGGGGCTCGTTCACCTGCACATCTACCAATGTGATATATGCCATCATGTGCCAGAAATGCCCCTCTGCCATGTACATTGGCCAAACCGGACAGTCTCTACGCAAAAGAATTAATGGACACAAATCTGACATCAGGAATCAAAATACTCAAAAACCAGTGGGAGAACACTTTAACCTGTCTGGTCATTCAGTGACAGACCTGCGGGTGGCTATATTACAACAGAAAAACTTCAAAAACAGACTCCAAAGAGAGACTGCTGAGCTAGAATTGATATGCAAACTAGACACAATCAACTCCGGTTTGAATAAGGACTGGGAATGGCTGAGCCATTACAAACATTGACTCTATCTCCCCTTGTAAGTATTCTCACACTTATTATCAAACTGTCTGTACTGGGCTAGCTTGATTATCACTTCATAAGTTTTTTTTCTCTTAATTAATTGGCCTCTCAGAGTTGGTAAGACAACTCCCACCTGTTTATGCTCTCTGTATGTGTGTATATATAGCTCCTCAATATATGTTCCATTCTATATGCATCCGAAGAAGTGGGCTGTAGTCCACGAAAGCTTATGCTCTAATAAATTTGTTAGTCTCTAAGGTGCCACAAGTACTCCTGTTCTTCTTTTTGCGGATACAGACTAACACGGCTGCTACTCTGAAACCTTTTAATCACCCTGATATCTGCTGGGAGAGCAATACAGCGGTGCACAGACAATCCAGGAAGTTTTTGGAAAGTGTAGGGGACAATTTCCTGGTGCAAGTGCTGGAGGAACCAACTAGGGGCAGAGCTTTTCTTGACCTGCTGCTCACAAACAGGGAAGAATTAGTAGGGGAAGCAAAAGTGGATGGGAACCTGGGAGGCAGTAACCATGAGATGGTCGAGTTCAGGATCCTGACACAAGGAAGAAAGGAGAGCAGCAGAATACGGACCCTGGACTTCAGAAAAGCAGACTTTGACTCCCTCAGGGAACAGATGGGCAGGATCCCCTGGGAGAATAACATGAAGGGCAAAGGGGTCCAGGAGAGCTGGCTGTATTTTAAAGAATCCTTATTGCGGTTGCAGGAACAAACCATCCCGATGTGTAGAAAGAATAGTAAATATGGCAGGCGACCAGCTTTGCTAAACAGTGAAATCCTTGCTGATCTTAAACGCAAAAAAGAAGTTTACAAGAAATGGAAGGTTGGACAAATGACCAGGGAGGAGTATAAAAATATTGCTCAGGCATGCAGGAGTGAAATCAGGAAGGCCAAATCACACTTGGAGTTGCAGCTAGCAAGAGATGTTAAGAGTAACAAGAAGGGTTTCTTCAGGTATGTTAGCAACAAGAAGAAAGTCAAGGAAAGTGTGGGCCCCTTACTGAACCTAGTGACCGAGGATGTGGAAAAAGCTAATGTACTCAAGAAAATAACAGAACACCACTAGCTGTCACCTTCAGCCCCCAACTAAAACCTCTCCAGCGCATCATCAGAGATCTACAACCTATCCTGAAAGATGATCCTTTACTCTCACAGATCTTGGGAGACAGACCTGTCCTCGCTTACAGACTACCCCCCAACTTAAAGCAAATACTCACCAGCAACCACACATCACTGAACAAAACCACTGACCCAGGAACCTATCCTTGTAACAAAGCCCGATGCCAACTCTGTCCACATATCTATTCAAGTGACATCATCATAAGACCTAATCACATCAGCCATACCATCAGGGGCTCGTTCACCTGCACATCTACCAATGTGATATATGCCATCATGTGCCAGCAATGCCCCTCTGCCATGTACATTGGCCAAACCGGACAGTCTCTGCGCAAAAGAATTAATGGACACAAATCTGACATCAGGAATCATAATACTCAAAAACCAGTGGGAGAACACTTTAACCTGTCTGGTCATTCAATGACAGACCTGCGGGTGGCTATATTACAACAGAAAAACTTCAAAAACAGACTCCAACGAGAGACTGCTGAGCTGGAATTGATATGCAAACTAGACACAATCAACTCAGGATTGAATAAGGACTGGGAATGGCTGAGCCATTACAAACATTGAATCTATCTCCCCTTGTAAGTAGTCTCACACTTCTTATCAAACTGTCTGTACTGGGCTATCTTGATTATCACTTCAAAAGTTTTTTTTCTCGTACTTAATTGGCCTCTCAGAGTTGGAAAGACAACTCCCACCTGTTTATGCTCTCTGTATGTGTGTATATATATCTCCTCAATATTTATTCCACTCTATATGCATCCGAAGAAGTGGGCTGTAGTCCACGAAAGCTTATGCTCTAATAAATTTGTTAGTCTCTAAGGTGCCACAAGTACTCCTGTTCTTTTTGCGGATACAGACTAACACGGCTGCTACTCTGAAACCTGGTCAGGAACAGTCAGCATGGATTCACCAAGGGGAAGTCGTGCCTGACTAACCTAATTGCCTTCTATGATGAGATAACTGGCTCTGTGGATGAGGGGAAAGCAGTGGATGTGTTATTCCTTGACTTTAGCAAAGCTTTTGATACGGTCTCCCACAGTATTCTTGCCGCCAAGTTAAAGAAGTATGGGCTAGATGAATGGACTGTAAGGTGGATAGAAAGTGGCTAGATCGTCGGGCTCAACGGGTAGTGATCAATGGCTCCATGTCTAGTTGGCAGCCGGTTTCAAGCGGAGTGCCCCAAGGGTC
>NC_048315.1:22162080-22189669 GCF_013100865.1 Trachemys scripta elegans | reverse complement strand
CCCCCCCCCCCGCGGAATGCCGCGCCGCGCTCCCCCCGCCGCCCCTTACCAGGTGCCGCCCCAAGCATGTGCTTGGGTGCCTGGTGCCTGGAGCCGGCCCTGGCCGTAGCTTGACAGCTCTTGGTCAGCAAGAACAAACAAAATAGAAACTGCGTGGACTACCAGCCCAGGAGAAGAAAGCTGCTTCCACAGTCCAGAGGTGGTTCTCTTTCCTCCTGCCGCTAACCTGGTCACCTGGTCATCATTCCCACTCTCTGCCCTGCAGTGTAGCCATGCTGAACATCAAAGTGCCACATTACCTAGTGCTTGTCTACACAGGGAAACTTACTGGCATAATCCTACTGCCACACACATCTATACAGTGCTTTGAAAAGGTACTCTTACTGTGGGGTAAGTGTGTCCACACAGGGAGTTATAGCAGTACAACTCTAGCAGTATCATTATACTGGTAAATTTTCCCATGTACATCAGTCAATAGAGTGTGAGCTCTTAGGGCAGACCACCATTTTGTTCTGTGTTTGTACAGTTGTGACATTCCCCTCTGGTGTTATCTGGACCAGTGAGCTGCTGGGTCACCCCAACCCATGACTCTGGGAGCCAGCCTTACCCTGCTGTGCTGTGAGAACCCCCCACTCCTGGGCTGTTCATGTACAGCCTCTGGCATGTAAGCTGCTCCTTGGATTGTGCAACCAAATGACAGTAGCCAATATCTCTGGCCCCAGACACAACCCAGGAACCTCCGTCTTGCAATGTCCAGTTATGCCTGTGGACGCTGCAAGCTTATATGAGTTCATCAATTTAACAAAGAAATTGATATGTACAAGGCTTGTTATCCCAAGGGGAGTCTCTGTCACACTTCAAACCAAATGCACTGCTTCAAGTAGAATAAACTAACAATTTTATTTATTACAAAGATATATATTAAGTGATTATAAGTCAAAGCACAACAAGTCAGATTTGATCAAATGAAATAAAAGCAAAACGCATTCTAAACTGATCTTAACACTTTCAATGCCCTTACAAACTTAGATGCTTCTCACCACAGGCTGGCTGGTTGCCCTTCAGCTAGGTTCTCCCCTTTGATCAGCGCTTCAATCTCTTGGTGATGATGTCTGTAGACGGAGGTGGAAGAGAGAGGAAGAGCATGGCAAACGTCTCTCCCTTTTATCATGTTCTTTCTTCCCTCTTGGCTTTGCCCCCCCTCCTTCAGAGTCAGGTGAGCATTACCTCATCATAGTCCCAAACTGACCAAAGGAAGGGAGTGACTCACTTGAGAGTCCAACAGATCCTTTGTTGCTGCCTAGGCCAGTGTTCTTTGTTCCTATGGCGCTGGGCTGGGTTTGTCCCATACATGCCCTGATGAGGTGTGAACTGCCACTGGTGGATCACAAGGGCCGTTTCACCAACATCAGCATGGGATGGTCGGGAAAGGTGCACGACGCTCGCATCTTTCGGAGCTCTGGGCTGTTCGGAAACCTGCAAGAAGGAGCTTTCTTCCCAGACCAGAAAATTACTGTTGGGGATGTTGAAATGCCAATAGTTATCCTTGAGGACCCAGCCTACCCCTTGCTCCCATGGCTCATGAAGCCGTACACAGGCAGCCTGGACAGCAGTAAGGAGCAGTTCAACTATAAGCTGTGATACCAGATCTGCCCATTACTTTGGGGTACGCTTATTTATTAGGGTTACTCTTCTGGCGGGAGGGAGGGTTCTGTAATTATATCAATGTACCGCTTGTGTCACATGTGTGTTCATATGGAGCTCTACTTCTCCCTTATGCAAGCCCCTCCCAATGGAGCTATCCTGCAGGACCTAGGCTCCCTAGGGCTGGGTTACTCCAGCCCCTGAACCAGATGAACACCCACACACCCACAATACATTAACAGAGCAAGTCTGAGTGGACCGGGTCAGTCAGCACTTTCAAGCTGACCCCTTATATGTCCCTGGATTCAATTGACTGGATGAAGCAGCACTTTCAAGCTGCCCCCCTCTTATGTGCCCCTGGGCTCAATGGACTGGGTCAAGCAGCACTTTCAAACTGCCACCCTTGTGTATCCCAGATTCAGCATGTCCCTATCCGCACTCTCACATCACAATTGAATAGTAACCTACTTGACGAGCAAACCCCACAGTATTTTGGGCGCTGCAGGGATCTTTAGCTTAGGTAAAAGAAGCGTTGCTGTAGAGTGAATGGGGGAAGCTAAAAACACAAAACAGTAAAGTTCAGCAAGAGAGAGAGGAGCAACCAGCTTAACCATACAGGTTATTTATTAAATAATAGTGATAACTACACAAGGAGCCTAAACCAACATAACATACATTATTAAAGGTTAATACCTAAGGTAGAAAGGAAAACAGAGAGAAAGAGGGGGGATCTCACCCACTCCATGAAGTTTGAACTGGTCAGAGTTCCCAGGTGATGGTGGTAGCTCAGGGTCTGGTGCTTTTCCTGTGTACCTGGCTAGTGCATCGGAGTTGAAAGTGCTGTCCAGAGCAGTCACATTGGAGCACTCTGGGATAGCTCCCAGAGGCCAATACCATCGAATTGCACAGCGCTGCGTCTACACTACCCCAAATTAGACCGAGGAAAGTTGGTTTTAGCGCTACCCCCCTCATCAGGGAGGAGTACAGTGGTCGATCTTAAGGCCCCTTTAGGTCGGCGGAACGGGGTTGGTTGTGTAGATGCATTCATTATAAAATCGACCTAACGTGGCTAAATTCAACCTAACCTTGTAGTGTAGACCAGGCCTCAGTTTCCCTATTCCCACATAGCAAACCAGGTTTGTTATGGTTTCTCTGCTGTGATCAGCTTTTAAAATCTGTTTACAGGTATTAACTGAGAACTAGTGTTACCATAAGGTTTAACATCAGTAACAAAATTCTTATCCCAAAATGTAACATTAATACCAATTTTTTTATCACAGATGGGTGTTTACAAGTATTGTTATGATACCGTGCCCTCTGTTCAGATAGTGTAGTTTGAGGTTAGTTTGTTCATTACCCATGGTGTCCTTTGACTCTCTCCCATGTAATCAGTCACTGGCTTTTCTTTCCCTCCAGTGTTCCCCTCTGTGTGGGATTTAATCATGTTTCTGGAATTTTGGTATCTCAGGGTCTGGCAAGATAAGGGTCCAGGGGGATCCTGCACATTGGCTGGCCCTTTGGGGAGTGGTCTCCGAACCCCAGGACTGTACATATGCAGAAAATCCAGCTCCCTTTTTGGGTTTACCAGGTGTTTCCCTCTCCCAGCACCAAGTCCTTCCTTGCCCCCGTTTCCTAGAGAACTATGATCTGTGCTCTCTGGGCTAGGTGTGTTTACCCTTTGATCAGATGCACCTTTTCCCAGCAGCTTTCCCATAACTGCTCCCTGTCTCTCACCAGCCTGGGGGAGAACACCCCCCTCTCTGTCAGCTGGGTTATTTGTATTCTGGCAAACTACCACCTGGCAATTTCCTGGTCCCAACTCCTCGTTTATCACAGGCGTTGGAGCTGCATCTTGATTTAAAGAGACACAGTTACTTTCCAAAAACTTTTCAGCCATAAGGACACATTTTCAGCCTCATAACCATATACATGAAATTACAACCTATAACATTACTATAACATTACTGTAACAACAATTGCTATACCATCATTATAACAACAATCCTCAGTGCATTATGAGCCTTCCTAAGACACCCAACATGACAAACTGTGCATTAGATACCACATAATCATATTATAAGGATGAACATGGGGGTATAGGGTGTTTTCCTGAAGTACAGAGCATCACAACAGTGCCTGGAACAGATTGGTGCCTCTAAGCCAGTGGTTCTCAAACTGTGGGTCGGGACCCCAAAGCTGGTCGCAATCCTCTTTTAATGGGGTCGCCAGGGCTGGTTTAGACTTGCTGAGGTCTGGGGCCAAAGCTGAAGTTGAAGCCCTACCACCCAAAGCCGAAGCCGCAGCCCAAGGGCTTCTCCTAGGTGGCAGGGCTCAGATTACAGGCCTCGCACTTGGGGCTGAAGCCCTTGGGCTTTGGCTTTGCCCCCCCCACATCGGAGCAGCGGGGCTCAGGCGGGCTCAAGCTTCGGTCCCTATTCCTGGAGTCATGTAGTAATTTTTGTTGTCAGAAGGAGGTCGCAGTGCAATGAAGTTTGAGAACCCCTGCTCTAGGCATTACTGCCGCACAAATAACAGTCATAGAAATGCAGTGCTGGAGGGGACCTTGCAAGGTCATCTAGCCCAGCTCCTTCCACTGAGGCAGGACCATGTCGATTCACAGATCTCAATGCCAGAAGGGACCATTGTGACACTCTAGTGTGACCCCTGTATCACACCGGCTGGACAGACTGGAAGAGAAGAGTGAGGGGGATTTGATAGCAGCCTTCAACTACCTGAAGGGGGCTTCCAAAGAGGATGGAGCTCGGCTGTTCTCAGTGGTGGCAGATGACAGAACAAGGAACAATGGTCTCAAGTTGCAGTGGGGGAGGTCTAGGTTGGATATTAGGAAACACTATTTCACTAGGAGGGTGGTGAAGCACTGGAATGGGTTACCTAGGGAGGTGGTGGAATCTCCTTCCTTAGAGATTTTTAAGGCCTGGCTTGATAAAGCCCTGGCTGGGATGATTTAGTTGGGGTTGGTCCTGCTTTGAGAAGGGGGTTGGACTAGATGACCTTCTGAGGTCTCTTCCAACCCTAATCTTCTGTGATTCTATGGCACCTGCCCCAACATGATTCCTATAGCAGAGCTTTAGAAAAACACCCAATCTTGAGTTAAAAATTGCCAGTGATGGAGAATCCACCACGACACTTGGTAAATTGTTCCAAGAGTTAATTACTCTCACTGTTAACAGTACATGCCTTATTTCCAGTGTGAATTTGTCTAGCTTCAATTTCCAGCCATTGGATCATGTTAGAACTTTTTCTGCTAGATTAAAGAGCCCGTTATTAAATATTTGTTCCCCATGTGAATACTTATAGACTGTGATCCCTTAACCTTCATCCCTTAACCTTCTCTTTCCTAAACTAAGTAGTTTGAGCTCCTTGACTTGGTCACTGTAAAGCAGGTTTTCTAATCCTTCAGTCATTCTCATGGGTCTTGTCTGGACCCTCTCCAATTTATCAACATCCTTCTTGAATTGTGGGCACCAGAACTAGACACAATATCTGGCACTGGTGCGACCAGCACTGGAATACAAGGAGAAATAACCTCTCTACTCTGATTGGAGATTCCCCTATTCATGTCTCCCAGGGTCGCATTAGCTCTTTTGCCCACAGCATTGCAGTGGGAGCTCCTGTTCAGCTGATTATCTACCACAACCCCCAAGTCTTTTTCAGAGTCTCTGTTTCCCAGGAGAGAGTCCCCCATTGTGTCAGTATGGCCTGCATTCTTTGCTCCTAGATGTGTACATTTCCATTTAGCTGTATTAAAACACATATTGTTTGCTTGTGCCCAGTTTACCAAACAATCCAGATTGCTCTGTATGACTGACCTGTCCTCTTATTCATTTACCACTCCTCCAATTTTTGTGTCATCTGCAAACTTTATCAGTGATGATTTTATGTTTTCTTCCAGCTCATTGATAAAAATGTTAAATAGCCTAGGGCCAAGAACTGATTCCTGCAGGCCCCCACTGGAAACAGATCTGCTTGATGACAATTCCCCCTTTACAATTACATTTGAGTCAGTTAGCCAGGTTTTAATCCATTCAGTTTGTGCCATGGTCATTTTATATCATTCTTGCTTTTTAATCAAAATGTTGTGCAGTACTTAGTTAAACATCTTGTAGAAGTCAAAGTAGATTATATCAACAGTTACCTTTGTTAACCAAATTTATAATCTCATCAAAAAAGATATCCAGTTAGTTTGAGAGGATCTATTTTCATGAGCCCATGTGGATTTGAAATAATTATATCACTCTCCTTTAATTCTTTATTAATTGAGTCATGTATCAGCCACTCCATTGTCTTATCCAGGATTGATGTCAGGCTGACAGGCCTATAATTACCCAGGTCATCCCATGTGCCCTTTTTAAAATTTTCACATTAGCTTTCTTGCAGTCTTTTGGAACTTCCCCAGTGCTCCAAGGCTCATTAAAAATCAGTGTTAATGGTCCAAGCTTCTCAGCCAGCTCTTTTAAAACTCTTGGATCCAAGTTATGTGGACCTGCTGATTTAAAAATGTCTGACTTTAGTAGCTTCTGTTTAACATCTTCCAGAGATACTAGTGGAATGGAAAGAGTGTTAGCATCATTATATAATTTTACTTTTCACCTGAATACAGAACATAAGTATTTATTTAACGTCTCTGTCTTTCTGCATTATTATTGATAATTCTACGATGTCCATCTATTAATGGATCAATACCATTGTCAGAATTCTTTTTTTCCTAATATATTTAAAAACTTGCTTCTTACTGTCCTTAACTCTGCTAGCCATAGAGTTCTCATTGTATCTCTTTGCTTCCCTTATCGATTTTCTACAGTTCCTAACTTCTGATTTATATTCATTACTATCAACTTCCCCTTTCTTTCTTTTGTTTATGTATAAAATGTTTATAGCTGCCCTCTAAACCACATAGATTTTTAACCAGCACAATCTTCTTCCTCAATTGTGGGATTGTGGGTTTGGGGGCTTATAGTAAGATGTTATTGAACAATTCCCAGTTACCATAGTCATTTTTCTGATTAAATTCTTCCTCCCAGCTGGCTTGGCTCATAATTGTTTTCAGTTTTGTGAAATTGGGGCTATTAAAGAACCAATTATATATATATATATATTTTTACTGGTCTGGACTTTAATCTGTTTGCACATTATGAATGGGATCAAGTCATGATCACTTGTATCTGAGCTACCATTAATTTTTAGTTCTGTGATTAGTTCCTCTTTATCCGAAAGGACAAAGTCTAATACAAAACTCCCCTGTGTTGGATGCAACACATTTTGAGTTTGGAAATTGTGATCTCTAATGTTTAGAAATTCCAAGGATGTTTTAGTGCTGGCAGCAGGGGTGAAAGTAAGCCAGTATGGGCCGGCATGGTGTATTGGTAAAAAGTGTACCTCTGGTACCAGCCCGTACTCAGCTGACATTAAAGTGCTGCTGCGGCAAAGGACCCTGCTTAAAGCCGGCAGTGCTTTAATGTCATTGCCCCTTTTGCCCCTCCCCCCCCGGGCCACTGACAGGTGGTGGGGGGCAAAAGGAGCAGCTGCCCCAGGGCCATGATTTAAAAGGCCTGGGGCTCTAGCTGCCGTTGCTCCTACCGGCCCCGCCCCTTCCGCCTAAAGCCCCACCCCAGTTGGCCCCCATACTGGTAACTGCTTAATGTTACTTTTACCCATGGCTGGCAGCATGAGACCTCCAGCATGTGTCACTCAGATTGAAGTCCCGCCTGATCACGCAGCTATTTTTCCTACATGTTATACATAGGTGTGTAAGGAGATAGTCATTCTGTTCCTATGTGTGATTTGGTGGTCTGTAGCAGACACCACCTAATACCCTGCATTGTGCTTTATCTGTTAGGACATTGCTCCATAAGCATTCCAGATCATTTTCTTCTGAGTTATCAGTGACTCAAAAATGGGTAATGCCATTTTTGAGAGTGCCACTCGCCCTCCCCTTTTGCCCACTCGATTCTTCATGTCTAGGCTATGGCCATTGATTTTAACATTCCAGTTGTGTGAATCATCCCATCAGGTTTCAGTAATACCAAGTAGAACAAACTTACGCTCATAAACGTGTTTGTTACCCAGGCTCCTAGCATTGGTGTGTAGGCAAATCAAGAATTCCTTCTCTTCATGTCCTTTGGTTCCTTGATTAATTTTGTTCTCAACATCTCGATTTTGTGCTGGGTGCTTATATTGTCCCTCTTTTTACTCTCCCCTTTTGCTATTTTGCTATTAGTTTAGCACCCTCCCAACTCCTTTGACCAGTAAACTTAGACCATCCCTGACAGGTGTTTAGCCACCTCCAATGATGGGGATTCCGCATTCTCCCTTCAAAGCCTATTCCATAATTTAAACACCCGTGTAGTTAGAAAGTTTTCCTAATATCTAACCTACATATCCCTTGCTGCCAATTAAGCCCATTACTTCTTGTCCAACTTTCAGTGGACATGGAGAACAATTGATCACCATCCTTTAGAACAGCCTTTAATATATTTTAAGGTTGTTGTCAGATCCCCCCTCCATCTCCTTTTCTCAGGAATAAACATGCCCAGTTTTTTAACCTTTCCTCACAGGTCAGGTTTTCCAAACCTCTTAGCATTTTTGTTGCTCGGCCCCAGAACTGCACACAGTACTCCAGCTGAAGCCTGGCCAGTGCCAAATTGAGTCCTGTAATGTAATAACAATTGTGGTTGTGCCTAGAGACATTCTAATTATTAAAATATAATAATTATTATTAAGTGAGTGGGGATGATCCTCACAGCCTGGTTTCTGTGTTCTCCCCAGTTAGACAGAAAGGATAGTCTTGTGTGTAATAACATAAAGGAGTCGGGTGCCCTGAATTCTATTCACTTCCCTCATCTTTGAGCAAGTCACTGATGTGCTCGGTGCATCAATTTGTTCATCTGTAAAAGGAGGCGAATATTCCCGGCCTCACAGAAGTGCTGAGGTTTAATCACGTCTATGGAGCACTGTGAGAGTCTTGGATGGAAGACTCTAGAGGAATACAGAGAATTATTATTGGTGCCTTAATGCTCAGCAAAGCTTGCTCTCCTAGGTGGAGTGTGCATGACTGAGGTGAGTTGCATTGTCCATATCCTTGGAACTGACGCTGCTGGTTCCTGGAGGGGACGCTGAGTGATATGTGCTCGTTACATGGAGGTAATTTGGAGAAGCTGGGTTGCTGATGGAAGGGAAATGATTTGCTTTCCCCTATTGGTATTTTTGTTTGCAACTGTAAGTCTTTTGTTCCTTCCAGTGCTGAAAAAGGAGAGTTGTGTTAAGCTGTCATTCTGCTGACAGACCAGCCAGAAACATTCATGAGAAGTGGGCCTGTGAATGCGTTGAGATGTGGTGCCATTTCAGTCCCTATATTTCTGCCATAGGCAGTGAGTTCTGGGGAGCAGGTGGGTGTGCAGTCTGGTAATTAGCAGAGCAGTGTCTTTGAAGGCTGCAGGCTTCAGGGCTAGAGAAGAGGCTGGCTGCTGCAGAGAGGCCGTAGGGCTTTGACTGAGAAGGGCGAACCATTTTATAGTGGCCTGTGGAGAATTGGCCAAGTCAGGCCAGATCCTGCAAGTGTGCTGGGCATGGAGATGTGGGCGCTTGGCCGTGTTTGTGTAGCTGAAGCCTGGGGCAGTGCCACTGCTCTCACACGCCTGGCCTGGAGCGCTGAACAGCATCTCTCTCCTGCTGTGTTCCCTGCTAGCCTGCCGCAGTTCGGGTCTCAGGTGACTGCTCGTTTCCCTTCTCCCTGCTGGTTGGGAAGGAGGTGGGGAGACGCCTGCCTACTGATCGGGCCCCTGCTGAAGTGACAAAAGCCAAGTGATTGAGTTCTGTGAGAGTCTAGTGCTGATAGGCTGACCAGACAGCAAGTGTGAAAAATCGGGACTGGGGTGGGCGGTAATAGGAGCCTATATAAGAAAAAGACCCAAAAATCGGGACTGTCCCTATAAAATCGGGACATCTGGTCACCCTAATTGCTGAGCACCAGACAGGCAGTGCCTGCAGGGCACTTGGGAACAGCCCAGCTAACCCTAGCACAGCTGACAGCAAGGCTCAGCCCACTCAGTGGCTGGGTGGAAGCCTTGGCACAGGCATGCGGGAAGCCCAGGTACATTTCTGGTCCCATGGGTCTCGCTCTCAAGCTGGCAGAGGCTCCGCGGAGAAGGGAGCTCCTGGCCTGCTCTGCAGTGTGACCCCTCTGATCTCCTTCCCTAGGCGAGGGGAGGAGTGCTGCAGGGGCTGGATGCTCAAGCCCAGTGGGAGGCAGGTGCAGATTGAGTCCTGTCCAGTGACCAGGGTGGAGCAGGCTGGGGGCAGATTCACTCAGTGTCTCCAATGCATCCATCTTTCTTCTCTCCTTTCTCCCTCTAGAAACAAAGGAGGAGCTCGAAGAATTAATGTCTGACATCAAAAAGACAGCAAACAAAGTGCGCTCCAAGTTAAAGAGTGAGTATTAGTCTGCAACGACACAAGGGAACCAGCCCCTGGCTGCTGCTCGTCTGTCCCTCAGCTGCCTGAAGGGTCCCTGCTGGACTCAATGCCTGTTCCCAGGACTGCACCAGCACTGCTGCAGCTGTACACAGGCCCCACACAGAGAGGGTGAACCTGCAGACTTGATTAGCTCTGCTGTTGCCCCTCGGGTCACTCAGGAGACATGGGAAATGGGCTTCTGGTGACTGTGTGTGAGGCTTGTATGTTACACTCTCCGGAGTTTGTTCCATGTTCTTTCTCCGTGCTGCGTAGCTCTGACCTCTCTCAGCACTGCAGTCTGAATCATAGAATCAGAAGGGACTCAGGAGGTCATCTAGTCCAACCCCCTGCTCAAAGCAGGACCAGTTCTTAACTAAATCATCCCAGCCAGGGCTTTGTCAAGCCTGACCTTAAAAACCTCTAAGGAAGGAGATTCCACCACCTCCCTAGGGAACCCATTCCAGTGCTTCACCACCCTCCTAGTGAAAAAGTTTTTCCTAATAGCCAACCTAAACCTCCCCCACGGCAACTTGAGACCATTGCTCCTTGTTCTGTCATCTGGTACCACTGAGAACAGTCTAGCTCTATCCTCTGTCTGGGCCAAGCTGGGGCAATAAGTATGACTGGGCCTTGTCCTCCATGATCTTGCGTAGAACCCTGTGTATCAGTGGAATCGGTGAAAAGCATACATGAGGGAGCTGTTCCAAGAAATGAGGAACACATCCCCTAGATTTCAAGAGAGATGCATAATCCTGAAGAAGGAATGAAACATGGCTGGCCTGCAGAATGCCCTTCCCCAGGCTCTTTGGCCCAGTAACATCTGTAACTAGCATGTTTTGATCTGGCAGTGAAAAAAGCACATCCCCGTTTTTCATCTGAGTGTAGAGTCACATTTCTCATCCTTCCTCTCTGCAGCAGGCAGAGCAGCCCTTCCCCCACATGGCTAAGCAGTACTAGACCCTCCCTGGCTCTCTGCTTGATGGAGACTGATACAGTTGCTCCTCTCAGTACAGTAATGCATGTCCTTTGGGGCAGGTGAAGAATTAATCTCACTTGGCTGCAGGGCCAGGCATAGTTAAAAAGGCAAATCTCTTTTTTGCTGCTGCTGAATAACACAAAGATTGGGGGTTGGTAAATAACAAAGAGGACAGGCCAATACAGGACAGGATACACAGCAATCTGGATCACTTGGTAGACTGCGCACAAACAAACAAAGTGCCTTTTAATACAGCTAAATGTAAATGTATACCTATAGGAACAAAGAATGTCAGCCATACTTACAGGGTGCGGGGCTCTATCCTGGGAAGCAGGCACTCTGAAAAGGACATGGGAGGCATGCTGGATAATCAGCTGAACATCAGCTCTCAGTGCTACACTGTGGCCAAAAGAGCCAATGCGATCCTGGGATGCATAAACGGGGGAATCTCAAATAGGAGCAGAAAGGTGATTTTACCTCTGTAGTCGGCACTGGCGTGACCACTGCTCAGGTACTGTGTCCAGTTCTGGTGTCCACAATTCAAGAAGGATGTTGATAAATTAGAGAGGCTTGAGAGAAGAGCCACAAGAATGATTAAAGGATTAGAAAACCTTATATTGAGAAATTCCAGGAGTTCAATCTATTTAGCTTAACCTAGAGCAGGTTAAGGGGTGACTTGATCACAGGAGGAAGAGATAGTTGATCATGGGCTCCTCAATCTTGCAGAGCAAGGTCTGACACAATCCAGTGGCTGGCAGTTGAAGCCAAACAAATTCAGAGTGGAAATAAGGTGTAAATTTTAAACAGTGAGAGTAATTAACCACCGGAACAACTCACCAGTGGTCGTGGTGGATTCTCCATCACTGGCCATTTTTAATCCAGATTGGCTGTTTGTCTAAGAGATCTCCTCTAGGAATCATTTTGGGGAAGTTCCATGGCCTGTATTACACAGGTCCGATGGTGATCCCAGTGGTCCCTTCTGGCCTTGGAGTCTGAGTCATTCCCCAGAAATGAATAGCACAGCCCCAAAGTCCATCCTTTAGTGTTACTGGGTCACTTCCCAATACATGGCCTCCTGTGGAAAGGGACTAGCCACCTGGCACGTTTTATTTTGTAAGTGTCTCTATGACACTTTGAGCTCAGCTCGTTTGCTGGGGCATTTCAGCTCTGGGATTTCTCACTGCCTCTAGCAATGTGCAAATGATATTGTGTTCCATTGTGGAGTTCATGTGAATGCTTTAGAAATGCAGTGATGACTTTAGGTCAGCTCTGGAGTGGAAGTCATATCAGTGCACTCACTTCCCAAGCTGAAAATGGCTGGCACAGTTATAGAGATTATCAGAGAGGGAGGTGCACACAGTGACTCCACCAAATGTCCATTAACGACTTGCTTATACCTTGGCCCGTACAAAGTCACTTTGAGAGTGGCTGGGTATCATTCCAGCTTCAGAGGAGCAGCATGATCTCTTACCAGGATGAGAGGTTGGGGATATAAGTGGGGAAGAGCTAAATAAGAAAACAGATTAGGGTTCTACTACAGACCACCAAATCAGGAGGAGGAGCTGAGGCATTTCTAGAACAAACAAAAACATCCAAAACACAGGACCCAGGAGTAATTTTACTACCCAGAGATCTGTTGGAAAAACAGCACGGCAAAAACACAGTCTCCAGGATGTGGGGATTATAGTGGACGAGAAACTGGATATGAGTCAGCAGTGTGCCCTTGTTGTCAAGAAGGCTAACGGCATATTGAGATATATTAATAGGAGCATTGCCAGCAGATCAAGGGAAGTGATTATTCCCCTCTATTCGGCACTGGTGATGCCGTATCTGGAGTATTGCATCCAGTTTTGAGCCCCCCACTGCAGAAAGGATGTGGACAAATTGGAGAGAGTCCAGCAGAGGGCAATAAAAATGATTAGGGGGCTGGGGCATATGATCTATGAGGAGAGGCTGAGGGAACTGGGCTTATTTAGTCTGCAGAAGAGAAGAGTGAGGGGGGATTTGATATCAGTCTTCAACAACCTGAAGTGGGGGTTCCAAAGAGGATGGAGCTCAGCTGTTCTCAGTGGTGGCAGATGATAGAACAAGGAGCAAATGTCTCAAGTTGCAGTGCGGGAGGTCTAGGTTGGATATTAGGAAAAACTATTTCACTAGGAGGGTGGTGAAGCACTGAAATGGGTTACCTAGGGAGGTGGTGGAATCTCCATCCTTAGAGGTTGTTAAGGCCTGGCTTGACAAAGCCCTGGCTGGGATGATTTAGTTGGGGTTGGTCCTGCTTTGAACATAAGAATGGCCATACTGGGTCAGTCCAAAGGTCCATCCAGCCCAGTATCCTGTCTACCGACAGTGTCCAATGCCAGGTGTTCCAGAGGGAGTGAACCTAACAGGTAATGTTCAAGCAATCTCTCTCCTGTCATCCATCTCCACCCTCTGACAAACAGTGGCTAGGGACACCATTCCTTACCCATCCTGGCTAATAGCCATTAATGGATTTAACCTCCATGAATTTATCTAGTTCTCTTTTAAACCCTGTTAGAGTCCTAGCCTTCACAACCTCCTCAGGCAAGGAGTTTCACAAGTTGACTGCGCTGTGTGAAGAAGAACTTCCTTTTATTTGTTTTAAACCTGCTGCCCATTAATTTCATTTGGTGGTCCCTAGTTTTTATATTATGGGAACAAGTAAATAACTTTTCCTTATTCACTTTCTCCATATCACTCATGATTTTATATACCTCTATGATATCCCCCCTTAGTCTCCTCTTTTCCAAGCTGAAAAGTCCTAGCCCTCTTTAAATCTCACCTCATATGGGACCCGTTCCAAACCCCTAACCATTTTAGGTGCCCTTCTCTGAACCTTTTCTAATGCCAGTATATCTCTTTTGAGATGAGGAGACCACATCTGTAAGTAGTATTCAAGATGTGGGCATACCATGGATTTATATAAGGGCAATAATATATTCTCCATCTTATTCTCTATCCCTTTTTGAATGATTCCTAACTTCCTGTTTGCTTTTTTGACCGCCTCTGCATACTGTGCATTACTTTACATTTATCCACATTAAATTTCATTTGCCATTTTGTTGCCCAATCACTTAGTTTTGTGAGATCTTTCTGAAGTTCTTCACCGTCTGCTTTGGTCTTAACTATCTTGAGCAGTTTAGTATCATCTGCAAACTTTGCCACCTCACTGTTTACCCCTTTCTCCAGATCATTTATGAATAAGTTGAATAGGATTGGTCCTAGGACTGACCCTTGGGGAACACCACTAGTTACCCCTCTCCATTCTGAAAATTTACCATTTATTCCTACCATTTGTTCCCTGTCTTTTAAGCAGTTTTCAATCCATGAAAGGATCTTCCCTCTTATCCCATGACAACTTAATTTATGTAAGAGCCTTTGGTGAGGGACCTTGCCAAAGGCTTTCTGGAAATCTAAGTACACTATGTCCACTGGATCCCCCTTGTCCACATGTTTGTTGACCCCTTCAAAGAACTCTAATAGATTAGTAAGATATGATTTCCCTTTACAGAAACCATGTTGACTTTTGCCCAACAATTTATGTTCTTTTATGTGTCTGACAATTTTATTCTTTACTATTGTTTCAACTAATTTGCCCGTAACTGATGTTAGACTTACCGGTCTGTAATTGCTGGGATCACCTCTAGAGCCCTTTTTAAATATTGGCGTTACCTTAGCTATCTTCCAGCCATTGGGTACAGAAGCCAATTTAAAGGACAGGTTACAAACCATAGTTAATAGTTCCGCCATTTCACATTTGATTTTTTTCAGAACTCTTGGGTGAATGCCATCTGGTCCTGGTGACTTGTTACTGTTAAGTTTATCAATTAATTCCAAAATCTCCTCTAGTGACACCTCAATCTGTGACAATTCCTCAGATTTGTCACCTACAAAGGCTGGCTCAGGTTTGGGAATCTCCCTAACATCCTCAGCCCTGAAGACTGAAGCAAAGAATTCATTTAGTTTCTCCACAATTACTTTATTATCTTTAAGTGCTCCTTTTGTATCTCGATCATCCAGGGGCCCCACTGGTTGTTTAGCAGGGGGTTGGACTAAATGACCTCCTGAGGTCTCTTCAAATCCTAATCTTCTATGATTCTATGATTCAGTAAGTTCTTGGAATGTCTTGGAGCAACTTTTTGTTTCAGGAAGTGGAGAAAGTGACTAGGGGACAGCGTTTTTAGACTTGATTCTGACCAACAGGGTAAGGCAGTGGTTGCCAACCTGAAGGTAGAAGGCAAGTTGGGTGAAAGTGATCCGATGCTGTCATGATTCTAAGGAAAGGAAGGAGTCAGAGCAGTGGAATAAGGACAATGGACTTTAGCCAACTCAGATAACTGGTAGGGAGCATGTATGATGTTTGGGGTATCACCCAGACCAGTCGGGAGTTCTGTCACCACCTGTCCTGTAACCTTCAGGTGCCTTGGTGCTGTGCTGCTGTGGCTCAGGCCCTGACACCTGTGGCCAGCCCACAAGCACAAGGTCTCACCCTGGCTTCCACCAGCCTAGTTACTCCTTGCAAGGTGACCTCAGTAGCCCTTCTAGTCCTGAGTCTTCCCAAATCCGTCCTTCCTCAGTTCTTAACAACCATACACTCAGACCCTTCCCCTCTGGTTCATCGTCCCCAAAGGTGTGAAACCAGTCCCCACTTATCATAGACTCATAGAAGATTAGGGTTGGAAGAGACCTCAGGAGGTTATCTAGTCCAACCTCCTGCTCAAAGCAGGACCAACACCAACTAAAGCATCCCAGGCCTTAAAAACCTCTAAGGATGGAGATTCCACCACCTCCCTTGGTAACCCATTCCAGTGCTTCATCACCCTCCTAGTGAAATAGTGTTTCCTAATATCCAACCTAGACCTCCCCCAATGCAACTTGAGACCATTGCAACTTGTTCTGTCATCTGCCACCACGGAGAACAGCCGAGCTCCGTCCTTTTTGGAACCCCCCTTCAGGTAGTTGAAGGCTGATGTCATATCCCCCCTCACTCTTCTCTTCTGCAGACTAAACAAGCCCAGTTCCCTCAGCCTCTCCTCATAAGTCATGTGCCCCAGCCCCCTGATCATTTTCGTTGCCCTCCGCTGGAATCTCTCCAATTTGTCCACATCCTTTCTGTATTGGGGGGCCCCAAACTGGATGCAATACTGCAGATGTGGCCTCACCAGTGCCGAATAGAGGGGAATAGTTACTTCCATCGATCTGCTGGCAATGCTCCTACAAATGCAGCCCAATATGCCGTTAGCCTTCTTGGCAACAAAAGCATACTGCTGACTCATATCCAGCTTCTCGTCCACTGTAATCACCAGGTCGTTTTCTACAGAGCTGCTGCTTAGCCAGTCGGTCCCCAGTCTGTAGTGGTGCACGGGATTCTTCCTACCTAAGTGCAGGACTCTGCACTTGTCCTTGCTGAACCTCATCAGATTTCTTTTGGCCCAATCCTCCAATTTGGCTAGGTCACTCTGGACCCTATCCCTTCCAGCATATCTACCTCTCCCCCCAGCTTAGTGTCATCTGCGAACTTGCTGAGGGTGCAAACTAACTTTGGCACATACACTCCACACAGTCTGCACACCAGAGACCTGTGAGGGGTAAAAATAAACAAGAGGTCTATTTAATAGAAAAACCACAGACTTCGAGATGAAAGAGTAAGGGAGAGCACAGATACAAGTTACACAGTAAATAAACGGCACCACACAACTTCTGGCTTCACATTACAATATTAGATAAAATCCCCTTTCTAATACAAGTTAGCAATTTCCTTTGAACAGTTTCCCAGCCTACCCACTAGCCATAGGCAGGATGCAGCGTTCACAGACAGCCTCCCACCTTCCAGACTGTCCCCCAAATTCTGGATGAAAAGCCTCAGACACAAGCCTGGTTTTAAAAGGCTTCCCCTGCCTGCCTTGCTTTTCTTTATCTCTTAGTCCAGGGTGACTCATGTTTATTCAGAATGTGGAAAACCCCTCTTGATTTAAGAGCCAGGATGTCTATGTCTTTCCATTAAATTTAATGATCCTCCGTTGTCTTTCCCTAGGCTGGGTGGGTACCCAAAGTTGGTTTCATGTAGACAAATGACTTGAGAGGTGCCTCTTCTTTTCTGAGCACTCACTTTAGAGTGAGTGGGGAGAGGGATAGCTCAGTGGTTTGAGCATTGGCCTGCTAAACCCAGGGTTGTGGGGTCAATTCTTGAGGGAGCTATTTAGGGATCTGGGGCAAAAATCTGTCTGGGGATTGATCCAGCTTTGAGTAGGGGCTTGGACTAGGTGACCTCCTGAGGTCCCTTCCAACCCTGATATTCTATGATTCAAGCTGGAGCTGAAGTTTTATGAGCACAGTTCTCTATAGACACAAATAAAAGCATCACAAGCATGGCCTGTGTACATACCTCATAATGATTATTAAGTTTAGAGCATGACAAGCGTTCATAAAAGACCTTAGTTTGCATGTATTTCTAGTACATTAACATTGTGTACAATCAGTTGTTTCAAATGCTTTTTCTTTTGGGTTCAAACCCCCTGTTCTCCCATTGGGGTGTCTGGATCCTGATTGTCACAGGATCCCATGGGAAGAAAATCAAAAGGAAAATGTAGCTTGGGAGAGTTGGCGGTTTCTTGAAGAGACAATATGAAAGGCACAACACCAAACGATACCAGTACAAAGGAAAGATCGGCAGAATAGTAAGAGGCCAATATGGCTCCATTAGTAACTCTTTAATGACCTGACAATCAAAAAGGAATCCTACAACAAGTGGACATATGACAAATCACAAAAAGAATAGCACAAGCATATAGTAACAAAATCAGAAAGACTAAGGGACAAAATGAGTTACTAGCAAGGGACATAAAAGGCAATAAGATCAGGTTCTTTAAATACATTATGAGTGAGAGAAACACAAAGTATAGGCCCGCTACTTAGTAGAGAAGGAGAGCTAATAATTTAAGATATCAAGTAGACAGGTGTTTAATGCCTATTTTGCTTCAGTATTCATTAAGAAGGTTAATTGTAACTAGCTGCTTAATACAATTAATATTAACAAAAGGCTGAAGGAACCCCAGCCAGAATAGGGAAAGAACAGTTTAAAGAATATGTAGATAAATTAGATGTATTCAAGTTGGCAGGGCCTGACAAAATTCACCATAGGGTATTTAAGGAACTAGCTGAAGCAATCTCAGAAACATTAGAATCTTTGAGAACTCATGGAGGATGGGTGAGGTCCCAGAGGGCTGGAGAAGAGCGGACATAGTACCTGTTTTTAAAAAGGGGAACAAAGAGGACCTGGGGAGTTACAGACCCAGTCAGCCTAACTTCAATCCATGGAAAGAACTGGAATAAATAATTAATCAATTTGTAACCACCAAGAGAATAATTGCCAGGATCCCAACAAGGGCAGTCATGGCCAAGGGTCAGAGCAAGGGCAACCCTGAGGCTGGGAGTAGCAGAGGAGTTCGTAGTCAGGTCCAGGCCAGAGTCAGTACCAAGGGTCATAGTCCGAATCAGGTGGTGAAGTCAGGAGCACTGCCAGCTTTTCTGCTGCCCTAGGTGGCGGAAGGTCTCGCCCCGAAATGCCGCCCCCCACACAGGCGGCGGAACGTCCCGCCGCCGAAATACTGCCGCGGTCGCCTAATGGGTTGCACCGGCCCTGGGTGAAGTCCAAATCAAGCCGAGGTCAAGCAAGGAATTCCACAGCAAGGAGCAGGAATGGTTGAGGCAGGTACAGAAGATCTTTGCTGTTGCCTGGACACTTCCTGGAACGCCCCTTGGGTTTATATGGGGAAGGGAGCCAATCAGGAGCGATGGGGCTACTGTCTGTCAAGCCCTTAAGGTGGAACTTCTGATGAGCTGTGTGTTACAGGTACTGCTGAGTGGCAGCCTGGAGCTGTCAGCTGCCTGGGTTCTGGACCTGTAGTTCCTTGCAGTAATACGATGGTAAATAATAGCCAATGTGAATTTGTCAAGAACGAGTCATGCCAGGTCAGCCTGATTTCCTTCATTGGCAGGGTGACTGGCCTGTCAGATGGAGGAAGCAGTAGATGTCATAGATCTTGATTTTAGTAAGGCTTTTGACATAGTCCCAAATGACATTCTCATAAGCAAACTAGAGAAATATGATCCAGATGAAATCACAATAAGGTGGGTGAACAAATGGTTGAGAGACTGAACTCGAATAGTAGTTATCAATGCTTTGCTGTCAGACTGGGAGGGCGTGTCTAGTGGGGTTCTGCAGGAGTCTGTCCTGGGTCTGGTACTATTCAATATGTTCATTAATGATTTGGATAATGGAGTGGACTGTATGCTTATACAATTTGTGGATGACACCAACCTGGGAGGGGTTGCAGTTCCATTAGCACAGACATTGCTGTGCTGGGCACAGAATTCCTACTCTCTATTTAACATTCTTGACTCTTTCTCAGCGGAGCGAGAGAGAGATGTAGTCTTCAGCTGTTTAAATTAGTAACCAGTACTGCACTTGTCTGTACTTGTCTGAAAATGTAAGAGACAGCTGGAGCTAGTGGTTTGCGCTCAGGAAAACTGCTTTCAACCCAGGATAAAATGGGCCGGTATCTCAGGACATGAGGACTGCAGTGGGGTCCAGATGCGTCTCTAATCCACGTGTATTCTGGCTTTTAGAATTGGTTTGCAAAGCAATCCCTTATTCTCTTCTAAACGGTCTAAAATAAGCTGAATTCTTCTGTCCACGACCAGGTATTGAACAGAGTATTGAACAAGAGGAAGGATTGAATAGATCATCTGCTGACCTGAGGATAAGGAAAACGCAGGTGAGTCTCTGTCCTGGTGAATCTTGGTTTGGGAGGATGGAGGTTGAGACAAGCTTTGCGCACTAACGTGTTCCAGAAGGTGATGGAGGACAGAGGCTGCAGGTATTCTGCCCAGAGCCCTGAAAAGCACTTCACAGTAACGGGGCAGATTGCTAGGTGTGTCTGCGAAAGAGTGTGCATGCTTTGTGCACCCCCAGCTTGCATTCCTGAAGACCCAATGTGATTCCCGTGATCTGTGTATGTAATGTAATAAACGGGTGCGTGCATCCAATGCCTCACATGGGCGTGCACATCAGGGCTTCTGTGTGGGTAACTCGGGTGTGTGGGGTTTTGCACGCACATTTTGAAATATCTGGCCCAGTGGGATTTTATTGAACCAAGAAATAAACTATAGTACACACACCTTGGGGACAGAAAGGTCCCTTCTGCAGTGGGTGCTAAACCTGGCTCCTCCGTGCGCTTTAAAGAGCATGGAAAGATGCTTATGGAAAGACATAAGAGATGTCAAAGCTGAATGACACTGTCGGGAAGTTTATGCCCTAAAAGTGATTAGAATATAAACTTCTGGATTGCGCTCTGCAGGCCCATAATCTGCTCCTGGAAATTCACTACCTTCATGGGGCACCGCCCTGTCTGGCAGCCTGGGAAATAGCAGCGTTTGAATAGTTAAAACAATTCTATCTCCCATTACAAAGGAGTTCTTTTGTAACTGGCACCTCAGATAGCAGGTTTCTTACTGTATTGTCACAGCGATGTGGCAGTAAGTCCTACTTTATTAGCAAAGGGTTTTCAAAGGAATAAGAGGAAATTGCTGTAAGTACATTAGAATCGAGCATTGTAAAAGCAAGTCTAATGCTGCCCTGGGTTCTATTAATGGGAGCACCAGGTGAAACAAGGGGGATGATTATTTCCCCCTACTCAGCACCAGGGAGACACAGGGCTCATGTTATATGTTCAGTTTTAGGCACATGGACAGAGAAATTCCAGAGGTGAGCAACAGTAATGATAACTTAAGAGCTGTGAGAACAGAAGAGGAGATGTGGGGTGTTTATCACAGAAGAAAGCCAGGCAGAGGGGGGGCACAGTGCTCGTGTACAGGGACATCCAGGCAATGCTTAGATACTCCAGTAGTGGGTGCCTTAGCCAAATCTTCTACAGATCCATAATAAGCTATTCTGAGGAAGGCATAGCACTAGAGGGCACTGCCCCTGGGCGAGGCGTCTGCCAGGGTATCTCCTGTACCATTGAAGAGCAAATTGGAGATGGATATAAACTGGCCATCAACAGGTTTAGGCTCAAAATTAGGCAAAGGTTTCTAACCATCACAGGAGTGAAGTTCTGGAATAGCCTTCCAAGGGGAGCAATGGGGGCAAAAACCTAACTGGCTTCAAGACTGAGCTTGGTAAGTTTATGGAGGGGATGGTATGACAGGACTGCCAATAGCAAAAATCCCCAGTGGCTGGAGACGGGACACTAGATGGGGAGATCTCTGAGTTACTAGAGAATTCTTTTCCAGGTATCCCTTTGTGGGTCTTGCCCACATTCTCAGGGGCTAACTGATCTCCACGTGTGGGGTCAGGAAGGAATTTTCTCCCGGGTCAGATTGGCAGAGACCTTGGGGTTTTTCACTTTCCTCTACAGCATGGGCAAGGGTCACTTGCAAGTTTAAACTAGTATAAATGGTGAGTTCTCTGTAACTTGAAGGCTTTAAACCGTGATTTGAGGACTTCAATAACACAGCCAGAGGTTCGGAGTCTATCACAGGAGTGGCCGGGTGAGGTTCTGTGGCCCGCAATGTGCAGGAGGTCAGACGAGATGATCACAATGGTCCCTTCTGACCTAAAGTCTACGAGCCACAATGTCCAATAGAGCTTGTACAGTCTTAGGCAGCATGCATGCATCCGGTCACAGACAAGGAAGGAAATGAATGGCCCTGGTAACGTTTTCCAAAGTGACGTAGCCACTTACAAGCTGAGATCTCATGAGACTAGCTTGTGCTAAAATCTTTAAAGAGCTGCACATAGCTTGGCCAAATGTCAATTACATGGGTAGATGGTAGCCATCCACATGTATTTGAAGGGTGCAAAAAGCAAGAGGGAGCAGAATTGTATAGGGATGGTACAGCAGGATTAGACATAGGAGTAAGGGGATGAAACTGAGCCAAAGCAAACATCAGGGAGAAGTGTTTTAGGAGTAGTGCGATGTACTAGACATTGGGGTACTCAGAATGGTAGTGGACTGATCCCCTGAATCATTTGAAATTCGACTGGGGAAAGCCCTGGGGAATATACTCTAGGGAACAATCCTATGCTGGGCCAGTCCTACCTGGAGGAATTGACATAGTGTGAAAAGCAATTAGATTGGCTGTTTCACTGCCAATAAATCATTCTCATCTCTAGCTTCTCTGAGGCCTTGTCTGCACTGGCAAGTTTCTGCGCAGTTAAGCAGCTTTCTGCGCTGTAACTCCCGAGGTGTAGACACTGCCAAGCCACTTGGTGCGCAGAAACTGTGCTGTTGCAGCACTGTAACAAAACCACCCTGACAAGAGGCGTACAGCTTTCTGAGCCGGGGCTACAGCGCTGCGGTGCCAGTGTAGACACCATGGCGATTACAGTGGTCTGGTGCCAGAATTGGAATATGCATGCCATCTATCGCCCCTCTGCAGTTAGGGAAGCCCATTTCTGCAAAGCCCATTCCACAATGTCACGCACATTGCCCAGAGTCACAGAATCATAGAATCTCAGGGTTGGAAGGGACCTCAGGAGGTCATCTAGTCCAACCCCCTGCTCAAAGCAGGACCAATCCCCAACTAAATCATCCCAGCCAGGGCTTTGTCACGCCTGACCTTAAAAACCTCTAAGGAAGAAGATTCCACCACCTCCCTAGGTAACCCAGTCCAGTGCTTCACCACCCTCCTAGTGAAAAAGTTTTTCCTAATATCCAACCTAAACCTCCCCCACTGCAACTTGAGACCATTACTCCTTGTTCTGTCATCTGGTACCACTGAGAACAGTCTAAATCCATCCTCTTTGGAACCCCCTTTCAGGTAGTTGAAAGCAGCTATCAAATCCCCCCTCATTCTTCTCTTCTGCAGACTAAATAATCCCAGTTCCCTCAGCCTCTCCTCATAAATCATGTGCTCCAGCCCCCTAATCAGTCACGGTCTTTCGGAGCAGGATGCGATTAATGGCCCTGCACACTTCCATCAACACAAGTCCAACGGTTGATTTTCCCACTTCAAACTGATTAGCGACCGATCAGTAGCAGTCTGGAATAGCCAGCTTCCACAGTGCAATCACCACATGCTTCTCCAATGACAGGGCAGCTCTCATTCTCATGTCCTTGTGCCGCAGGACTGAGGTGAGCTCATCACACTCCCATGAAGGTGGCTTTCCTCATCCGAAAGTTCTGCAGCCACTGCTCGTCATCCCAAACGTGCATGACGATGTGATCCCAACACTCAGTGCTTGTTTCCTGAGCCCAAAAGTGGTGTTTCACTGTGGTCAGCACATCCATGAATGCCACAAGCAATCTCGTGTCGTAGCTACTACACGTGGCGAGATCAATGTCGAACTCCTCTTGCCTTTGTAGTTTAAGAAATAACTCCACTGCCACTCATGACATGTTAGTGAGAGTGAGCAGCATATTGGTCAACTCTGCAGGATCCATTCCTGCAGACCGAAGAAGCAGAGTCCGCAGTACACAAACCATTGAAAGATGGTGCCAGATGTGGACGGAAGCACAGGGATTGCTGGGATGTGAAGCAATGCATCACGGGGCATTGGGACAGGACCCAGGATGCCCCGCGACCCCCTTCGCCTTCCCACAACTCTTAGCGGCAGAAGAGGAAGAGATGTTCTGTGGGATAGCGGCCCAGAGTGCACCGCTCCGAATACCACTTCAAGTGCCGCAAGTGTGAACACGCTATTGTGCAGGCAGCTGACAGTGTGAACACACAACCGCGGTTTCCCTTCCGCGCTCTCTGAGCGGCGCTGGAACTGCCGGCAATGTAACTCTGCTAATGTAGACAGACCCTGACACTTTTTCCCTGATAAAGTTGTAAAGTCCTTTAAGGGCACCTTTAAGGAAAACATGTTGGTTATATGCCCTTTGCTCCTGCTTTGAGATTCTAAAGGGACCTAAATCTTTTTTTCTCCTGCTTGTTATTTTACCTGAGAAATAACAGGAATATCAAATCTTGTCTTCTCTGTTTCTATGGCTGGATTTCACAGCTTTTAACTGAAGAGGCTAGGTGCTGGAGCTTTGAGGGGGAGAGAGAGCTTTTCTTCCATCTGTTCAAGAGTTCGTATTAAACAGTGTTGACAATTTTTTTAAAATCTTTTTATTCACTCATTAAAAACCCTTCCCCTCTCAGTTAATCCAGTTTTATCTTCCTTGGTATCATAACCCTACTAGTTCTCCAGACTTATACAGAGTCTTCTGAGTTAAAACAGTGTAGGCAAGAATTGAATTTCTAATGAAAAAAGCAAACAGTACCCTCCTCCCACTAAAAAACAAACCGTTCCAGTCCCTCTCTCTGCATTATGAAGAAATTGAGTGGGGGAGACACCCTCACTGTTCCCCTGTGCAGGTCACCTGTAGTCCCTTTGGTGGCATTACAGTGTTCTGGACCAACCCCTGCTGGTCGGAGCCTGTGATGTAGAGGAGAGCTGAGCAGTAATTGACTTGTGGGTTTAGGAGCTGAACTGAAAAATCCAAAAAACCCCTTTGGTTCAGTTCAAACCAGACCTGAATGTTTTCAGTTTTTCTCACCAAAAGGAAAAAAGAAAAAAAATCATTTGATGGGCAGGGGTCAAATTAAACTACATTTGTTGAACTAGAATTTTTTTTTCAATTTGTTTTTGGTGGGGTTTTTGGTTTTTGGAAAGTTTGTTTTTGTTTTTGCTTTTTAAAAAATTAGCTAATTTTCAAAATAAAATGCTGTTTCAGAACAAACAAGCAAATTGAAACGTTTCATTTTGAATTGGCCAAAGTGTAACATTTTGGCGTTTCCGTTTTATTTTTCTGGCCAAAACTGTTTGCTGAATTTGCCTTGAATTTGTGAATAGTTTTGGTGCCTTGAAACATGCACTTTGCCCAGCTCTTGTGCAGAGCACCCTCAGATCAAGGCACCTTGCAGGACTGGACTGGCCCCTTGTTCCACAGCCGTGCAGCTCTGTTCAAGTCACGGAAACGGCACTGCTGTAAGTGGGGGCAGTTTAGGCTCTCTGCTGGTTTATCTTTCCCTGCAAGTCCTAAATGACTGGTAGATTCTTGCTGGGCTCTCGCCTCTCCATTCCCAGCACAGACTTTGGTTTTGAAGCAGCTCCCCATGAAGCCACTTCAGCTGTTTCTTGTTCTTTATATTCTTTCTCTCCTGAGCAGCTGTAGCCGTAATCGCTGCTAAGATTCCACAAGTGGCCTTCCTCTCGTTTGGACTTGTAAGAGGTCATTGCTTAGCCCGAGTCCCCCAAAATGTGCTTTCTTGAAATCTAATTGCAGCACTGGTGGCGACTGCTGTGGGAGAGGTCACATCCCCTTGTGCTGCTGTGTCCTAGAAACCCATCACTTCACACCTGTTAAGCCGCTGGTTCCAAGGGCTCAGATTTCCCATGTGCAGTTCTTGGTTGTCACATTGCTCCCTGGGGCCTTCATTTGTTCAGTGCTCGAGGTGCCTTTTTCTGGTAGGTGCATGCTCGTGTAGGTGTATGCCGTGGGAAAGAGCAGCAGCATGTTTTTGTCCTTTACATTCAGCATTCACTCCCTGTCTCCTCCTGAGGAGCCTCAGCACGCACCAGTTAGCTCAGACTTGTTTCTTCAGGGGTAAGGATATTTCGATGCACTAGGATCCAGAGGAGTGTCTGTGAAGGGTCCCCCATCCTTGGGCCTGGAGGTTAGTAGGATGCGAGGGGCTGCTGGCTCTCGTGCACCCTAGCCTTATCCAGGAGGGAATATTTCACAAAGACTGGGCTAGTAACTGATTATGTAATCACTAGATAATTTGCAGAGGGGGTTTGCTCCACAGAAACCGCAGGTACGCCAGGAACAGCTTTGGAAAGTAGAGGAGCAGCACGGTGGGATCCCAGGTGCATTCTCTTTCACTGATTTCCAGCTCACATGTGCTCTCGTTACAAGACACCTTGCCTAGCAGCCAGCACCACAAACTCCCTCTTTTTCAGCCCAGGATCTCAGGCTTCAGTGACACCTGTGCACCCCCAAAGAGTTTGTATGGTGGCAACTGACTGGAACTAGGGCTTTGTCTTCACTGCCAAGAGAAGGGCTATGTTTATCGCAGGATAACTAGTGCAGGTTAGCAGTTCCTGGGGAAAATTCCAGCAGACACAAGGCACCTGATTTGTACTGTAAGATAGCTAGGCAGGTCAGTGCTGTACTCCCACCTGTGGTAGACCTCGCCTTGCTATGTCATAGTCAAAACTACAGGCTTTCTCTCCACTAAGGGTTATTGCTGGATAGCGAACATGCATTAGTTCTCCCTCTGGAAAAAACAGCTTTTTTAGTAGCGAAGCCTTAGTAAACAATTGTACTGATGATGGCAGTGTTTCTCAAATGCGGCTACCGTGACCGCATGCGGCCACCAGGGGCTTTTCTTGTGGCCACAGCCTTCTGGGCAGTGATTGTGTGTGGGGAGGGGGGAAAGCAGCAGCCCCTCCCCTGGGGCCGCCCAGAGGGATTGAGCCCTGCCTCCATCTGGAAGCACAAATGCCAGAGGAGCAAACAGCCAGTGTGAGTTTCCCACCTTCCCGGGGACGGTGGAGCTCAGACTTCCAGCTTCAGCACTGGGGTGGCAGGAGGCAGGCTCCGGCCGCACAGCGGCAGGCTCTGGCCATGGGCTCCAGCCGCATGGCAGCAGATTCCAGCCATAAGCTCCATCTCCCAAGTACAGGGCTCGGCAGGCTCCATCCCCCAGTCCCTCACCCATCCACCCTATCACCCCGACCCTGCTGCCTCCCTACCCACCTCCCCATCCAAGACTTAATTTGTCCCCTGGCTTGCCAGGCCTGAGTAAGTCTGCTGTGATAAATGATATTTGTGTGTTTGTTAATATCACTTTTCTCTGCCTCCCAGCTAGCTAACAAGTCTGCTGTTGTGAAAAGTGATATTAATGAATATACAAATATCACTTTTCACAGCAGCAGACTTACTAGCTAGCAAGTCTAAAAAAAACAAAGGCAAAAGAAACAACAACAAAAGCACTTTATTTGTGTTTCTATTCTGTTTAGGTCCAGTAAAGAATAGTAACAACTGTACATTATTTGTATTATTGAATCTGCAAAATAAAAAAACCCTACATAAATAAATTACAGTGATTTGGACATGTTTATGTTATTTGCTTTTCCTAAAGTTAAATATTTTAGGAAAAATTGTCAGAGCGGCCACCAGCAAGAGTTGGTGGCCGCACTCTGAGGCCACCAAAAATTTGTTGTGAGAATCCCTGAGTAAACAACATGGAAATGACTCCAGCTCCCTCTCCCATCCCTGGGCCGCCGGGCAGGGCTAATGGGGGTAGAATCCAGCTCCTTCTCCTGTCGCTGGGCCCGTTTCATAAGAGTAAAACCCAGGGCTGCCCAGAGGATTCAGGGGGCCTGAGGCAAAGCAATTTCGGGGGCCCTTTCCATAAAAAAAAGTTGCAATACTATAGAATAGTACATTCTCGTGGGGACCCCTGTGGGACCCGGGG